>NC_089314.1:24229798-24472298 GCF_036669915.1 Pocillopora verrucosa | reverse complement strand
CCCCCATTGTGTGTTGTCTTCCCCCCACAAAAATGTTGTCTTGCCCTCTGGGGTTGTCTTGCCCCCATTTGTGTGTTGTCCGAATGTTGTCTTGCCCTCACACGTTGTTGTCTTGCCCACATAGGGTGTTGTCCTGCCCTCACCTGTTGTTGTCTGGCCCTCTGTGTTGTCTTGCCCACTTCAGATCGAGGGATTTTTTGTCTTAGGTTTCTTTTATTATGGGCGAATTTGCTGAAAGTTGCAGGAGTTATTGTGTTTGACGTGTACTTTTAGAGGGAGAATTTATTAACTGGATTGGACAACTTTAATCTTTTTGTTTCAGATTGACTGGCAACATGATCAAGTAATGGGAGGTCCAGTCATAAGGACCACTGTAACTTTGGAACCCTTCATGGTGTATCTTTGAAATCTAGCACACTGTTTAACAATGGATCAATCTGCTGGAGCGGTAAATTTCAGTTTATTTGAATGAAGTTTAACATAGTAAGCACGCTTATAAGTTTGGCCATAGTCATAACACGAGGACTGGGTTGTACTGTTGTGATAAGTGGTTTCCTGGTCCCCCTCTTGCCGTTTCAAACGACAAGAGTATTACCTGGGACTGTGAAAGTTTGTGGGGCACTCCCCAGGGATTGGCTACCCCAGCTTGTGTTTGATCCCTGACAAACTCTCACAATACCAGAGGGTATCATCGGGTAACCAGCCCAACTCATTGTTGCCAGGAGAACGTCTGACAAAGAAACATGAACGAACTTATTTACAGGAATGCAACGTCTTGAGCTTACTTAGTAATAGGAACGGAATCAATATGAACAGACTTATTTACAGACATGCAATGGCTTGAATTAACTTAGTAACAGGAACGGAAGCAACATGAACAAAGACACGCAACGGCTTGAACTAACTTAGTAAAAGGAACGGAAGCAACACTTCATTTACAGATTGCAGCTAGGCGTGCATTCACCGTGAACATCTGCCTTAGTTGTTGTTTAGGTGGACATTTTCGAAACCTACGGAACTCTCTTTCCATCGCTTGTGAATCTCGTTGATCCCAGTGCATCCGTTGATCAGATTTTAGTGATGATGATTGGTCATCAAGCCATTCTTCAACTTCAATTGCTTGGGTTGGCAAACCTTCCACCTCAAAGAGTCGTTTGCTCACTAGGTAGTTGACGAAGTTGGTTACCTGTTTTACCTTTGAGATAGAAGTAGTCATTTTCCTTAAGATTAGTGTGGTCGACATTTAATTTCACACAGCCTTCATTTGTTGTTTCTCCCCTCTCTCAATGGCAGATGAAAAGATTTCCCTAATGGCTTCTTTCTGTTTTTCTGTCAGACTTGAAACCTTGCCAGGGGAGACTGTTGGTGGGATAACATTTGTGAAGGTTTTGTCATCTTCAGACGCTAGTTGGCTTGGCCCAGGAAGATCAACGTCTGCACTTTGGTCACTCTCCTCACCACCTTTCTTTATTTGTTTCTCGGGAAGTTCTTCAGCAAGAGTTTCTTTCTTTGTTTTAGTTTCTGTTTCACTGGAGGTGACTTTCTTTATGATATTCATGGCGTGTGAGGCCGTCTCTGTCAAGTCCAACCTAAGATAACTGTTGCGAGATGACCTTTCGCTATGGCACAAGACCCTCTGGATATTCGACATCTCCTCTGGGGCATGCCTTCTCGCTGCCGTTGTTACAAACTTTCTTACAGCAGTCTGGCTTACGCGTCTGTCGGTCCTCACGCCACTTTTCTCAAAGAAAGCAGAGAATCTTTTTCCAATGGTATTTCTGTTGAATGATTGGCCGTCACTCTTAACGAAGAGGTGTTTGACATCTTTTGCAACAAAGTGTGGTCTGATCTTATTGACATAGACCTCCATGAGATCTTGCAGCTCTTTATCCATGCCAAGTGGTGCTGGTCCCTCTCTAGATCGTTTATGCTTCGGGATTAACATGACCCTGTTTCCGTCCTTCTCCTGCGCTTTTTGGTAGTCTTCAAGAAGAGCATTCTCTAGCGGGGCAGGTCGAGATGCCACAAGTAGCGCGAGTTTTACCAGAAGAAGATCGCGAGCATTTGTAAATTGTTGTATGGAGAGCCTTTTTCCTGCCTTGGCCTGAGTTATGGCCTTCATACCATCTATGTAGGGTTTTGATTGAGAGAGAAGGTTGATGTCTGTTTCCGTCAAGAGAGTATCGCACTCTCTGAGATGGGTCCGGTGCTGAACATCCTGGGTTTCGTTATCGATAGTTGCACGCCAGCCTTTCAGGGCGTTGATGGTCCCCTTAAACACGTCAAAATCGTTGCCATGCAGCAGCGGCATTTCCTTTCTTTTGTACTTGTCGGACATGACGAAAACGAAAAACTTTTCCAGACTGGTCAAATAGGAGGCCAACGTACCTGGTGCCTTCGTTCCCTCAGAAAGGTGTGGGCTGACCCATTTGTTCCATACGATACCTCCAAATTCCTCCCCTAGGATGGTGATGTCCTTACCGTTGGGGTCCAGCGTTTCCAAGAGCTTCTCCACCTGGCCCACGTGCTGGAGTCTATTCTCAAGCTTTTTGTAGCCCGCTGATGGGCTCTTCAGGTACTTAAAGAAACCAGAGAGCCATTGGTGGCGGTAACTCGTAAATTTTGTCGCTGAGTAATACTCCTCCTTCCTGATCTTTATGGTTGGAGCATCTTCAGAATCTTCGTCACTCTCCTCCACCTCTCCCTCTGGATGCCATTCTTCTTCTTCTTCTTCTTCTTGTTCTTGTTCTTGGGTCTCTTCTATTCCTTGGGTCTCTTCTATTTCTTCATCTTCGTTGGTTTTGTGTTCACGTGGATTAGGTTGAGCAGTTAAGAATGACGGAGATGTCAGCTTGGATGACGGTGCCTTGGATGGTAGAGTGAGCAGGCAGTCTAACTCTTGGATACCAGTATACCTTTTAGCCTCCTTGAGATGGACCCTATACTGGGTATGGGAGCTCTTTAACCTGTGTGCCTTTACCAGATGCTGATTAAGATAGCTGGTGATTGTGTTGCAGCCGTCTACCAGGCACCATTTTCGTAATCTCCCCGGAGTTTCCACTTCCTTCTTCCCCCTCACCTGTCTTGGCCCCCTTGTAGCCTTCCTCCTCGATCTGTTTACCAACATGCACTTTAAGATGACGCTTGATGTCGCCTGCCATCATTCCACATCCAGGGATTCTGCATCTCACCTTGGAGTGGTGACTTCTTTTCTCATCTTCCTCTCGAACTTCTTTTTCCACGTCATCTCTCGATGATATCGATTCCTCATCTTCATCCTTGGTAGGGGGTTTAATTGCAAGACTGAATTTTCGGGGAGTGACTTCTTTAGAGGCTTTTTGGCTAGCCTTGGAGCTTTTTGCGCCATCAGCAGCAGAGGTGGTTTCGTTACATTTGTTGGTTTTGGCGCCTTCTTTAGTACATTCATCTCTCATGTTATTCATCATGTCTTCTACTTCTGTGCGTTTTATGGCATTTATGTCATGCTTTTTGGAAAGGTCGATATCAAACTGCGTCTTGGCCACATAAGAGATGTATTTTAATGCCAACGTGCTGCTGCTCACAACAGAGTCTAGACCTAGTTCAGCAGCAGAGAGATAGCAGTTTGCAGCCTCCCGATAATCTGCAAACAAGGTATCCTTGGTTAGGTCTAAGGGTCCTCTATATGCTAGATATTTTGGTTTTTCCTCTGAAGCCGCTGATGATGGTTTTGGGCTGTCTATCTCCATTGCTTCTCTCCTCTGCATCTTTTTCCTTCTTTGCTTACTGTCACTTTCACTTTCCCCCTTGGTTTCACTTTCTTCCTCGCTCTCCTCCCCTGAAGATTCTGGACTATATGCTGGGTCACTGTCATCTTCCTCTTCCTTATCAGCCCTTTCCTTCTTTCTTAGTTCCGCTAAGTGCTCTACCCATCTCATGATGTCTTCTATCTCAGCGTTTAGTGTCTCGCAAACGTCTTGGCCGTCGGTGTCTGCCGAGAGCTCTGGTTCTTCTGGGTGATGCGATCTTGCAATCACATCACACATGGCCATCATGAATTGTGATACAATTCGAAGAGTGGTATTTCCCATATACTCTGCCGTTGAGGCAATCAAATGGGCCCTCTTATAATAGCATTGGAGTGTCATTGAGTTAGGAACTTTCTTTATCAGCGCAATTGTTACCGCTGGCATTCTCTTAAGACCAATAAGCCGAAGTGACTCCTTGTTTCCTATCTCTAAATGAGTTAGACTCTGTGAAAACCATTCAAGTTTGTGGAGCACTTTTCCGCCCTCCACCTCCCCAATTTTCCTCGACCATGCTGCAATGTCTTTGCAGTAGTAGCTCATTCTTCTAACTACATCACTGCGATCCATTTCTGGCTTCGTATTTGTCTTTAGTTTGTCTTTCTCGACAAATTTGACTAATTCATACAGGTTTTTGGCCGATGCCTCTAGTAAGGGAATGCCCACTTTCTTCCCAACTACAAATGAGATGGCTGCCACATTCTTAATTTTGTCAACCGTGAAACGGTCAATCTCCTTGAAATCTGGGATTGTAACTTCTGGAACTTTTTCTAGGCCCAGCTCTTTAATGGCCTCTTCATCCCCCGATAGTCCTTTCATGGCCAAACGCTTAACTTCTTCAATGCCTTTTGCAGACATTTTTCATAAATACAAACTAGCTTGAATGATATCGTCCACGGATGCAAGTTCAAGAATCCACTATCCAGTTAAAAATGAAATATTATTACATGAGAGAGTAGCTCGTGGGCCATAGTACAACCCCTGTAAATTTCACATTCAAATTTAATATCCTCTAGAAGATATATGCAGTTAAAGTCTACCCTCACTTTCGCGCGCGCGCCGAGGGGACTTGGTACCAAAAAACTGCGTCCGCCATTTTGTAAGAAAGTTTAAACGTTAATAACTCCGCAAGGATTTTATCGTTTGCGACAAATTGTGGCATGCATGTAGGTCTTCCTCCAGCCAACAAATATCAATACTAAAGTGGCCAAATGCCTGAGACTTTGCAAAGTTGTTAAGTTGTAAAGTTTCCGACCAAATGACGTCATAGTTAATGAACAAAGGGACTGATTTCAAAACAAGTAACACCAAACGGTTCCTTTCATCATAAACAAGCATAATATCACATCAAAATATAAAAAAGAGGTCCTCAAGCCCTAGTGACGAGGTCCTTCAACAACATCATGGTCAAGAGTGCACCCTTAAACTTTGACCAAAGCCTACGAAGAAGCAACTGTTTTCCATTGCAAGAAAATGTTCAAGAAAGCTGCCCGACCACCTTAGACATCTCTTTCAATAGTTTGATTGCTTCTGCCTAGTGTTCTAAGGGTGCTAAACAAGAAGAATAACGAAGCATCAAAAAGCATGACTTACCAGTCGAAGGCTTGTGGAAATGGTGACCTCGTGTCAGATGCACGAAAAGTGACTATGTTATGCAAATCATGATGGTATCTTCAAATTTAAATATTTTCTTGTAGATTTATTGGAGTTACATAAATTTCAAGTATATTTAATTTCTATTTATGTACCATCTTATGTTAAAGTTTCGTTGAGATTGATAAAGCAGAAGAATAGTTTTGGCCTCTTAAAGTTGACCATAATATGCAAATGTATTTGAGTTCCATTAAAGGAGCTTGAAGTCTCTATATCTTTCTTTACGCTTGATGGAATATCACGAATTATAAGTAAGTTAAAGTCCCATTATATGATAATACTTCAATAGAGTTTCATTGTATTTCACTAAGGTTAAAGGGTAGTTGTGGTCTCATTAAGTCAACCATGTCCTTAAAATGACAAAACTGGCACTTTGAACTTGTGCATGATTTAGACCTCTATATCTCTGTGACTGTTCCATTAAAGAACTCAAAAACCTCTGAAAAGCTGCTCCTACTATTTGTCTTTATTGTATCAGGATATAATGATGTTATATTAAAATATCGATTTTATATGATTTTTTTACATGACAACCTAAAAAGTGCTTTCTTGCCCCCATTTACTTTCTTTATCAGAGAATTTCTTCAAAACAATGCAAGGGTTAGGAGTTAAAGAAATGCCAATGTAAAGCCCATGCAAAGAGCTTTCTAATAATGTAAAAACTTTTAAAGAATGTTTGCAGAAAACGACTGCTTAAGCAGAAAATGTGGAATAGCTTTGCCCCCACAATATTTGGAAAAGTGTCCTCCGTACAAAAGCAACTCTAAAAAGAGTTTCCCGCGTGGAAATAACATGAAACTTACGGTGATAACACAAAATTTACATAGTTACTTCCTGTGTAAATTTCAACTCTAACCCTCGCATTTACAGAGAGATATAATTTTCATGGATAATCACCTTACCTTATAGTCCAAATTTCTTCGACCAGTCTTACAAGGTGATGTGTAGAGCGTATACCTGGCCGTCATTTTTTCCCGAGCAAAGTTTGGAGATTTTTAATTGGCCAGGGTTAGCCAAAGGTAATCTGTGGTGATTGTTTATCTTGTTTAAAACCTTTGCAGGCAAAATTTGGTGACAAAATAACGCTTTCTTCATAGATTCTCCCGATCTTGTTGACCTGCCCTCATTTCAAACTTTGAAGGACTATAACTTAAAAGACTTTTAACCATATCTTCTAAAACTTACACAGAACGTTGGATGAGAACCAAACATTCTATAGTTAGAAGGAAAACCCTTAATATTGCTAGGAAAAAAATTTATGTTGTCTAGGGAAGATTTTGGGCAGGAGAACACTTCTGGGAACCTATTTAGGGTTAGGGTTTAGGGTTTAGGGTTAGGGTTAGTTTCCTGGTCGAACCTCCCCACACGAAGGTTGAACCCGCCCACACAAAGAGTCGAATCTGCCCACATTGAAGGTCGAAGAAGCCCACGTCAAAGGTCGAACCTCCCCACATGGTGAAATATGCCCACATTGGTGGTCGAGGGTGCCCACATAAAAAAATACAAGTTTTATAATGGTATCTTGGAAGCTGTTAAACTAGGTGGAATGAATTGAAATTTTAGGTGATATATGTCCTATGATTGGTCTTCAAGTATTGACACTTGAAATATTTTTAATGAATATTTCAATTTTTTTGTTAGTCAAAATAAGTTAAAAATTGCAAATTGACCAGTTTTTTTAAAATAGTTCTTGTCTAATATTTGTGGAGTCAGTGACTAATCATGCTTTTTGAAAAGTGCAGTGCATAGGGCTATTATAATGCTATAAACACATCAAATATCAAGTCGTCAAGTTAAAACCTGAATTTATTTTGATTTTTATAATCATGCCTGACTACTATCAAGTCAAATTATAAGACTTTGTATGAGAAAATGAAAGAAACGCACCCTTACCTACATTCTGTTTGTATTAGAAACTCGATCTCTGGCTAAAAATGTAAAGAATATCAGCTTTTGGCTGTCACTCTGCAGAATTTACATGTCAAAGGATGTAGAGCGACAGCCGAAAGGTGATATTCTTTAGATTTTTAGCCAGAGAACGTTTTAATTCTAGTTTTTAAGATGTCTTATCCTGGCTGCGAATCTATAATCTATAATCTAATAATCTTTGAGTATCCAGTTTGTAAAAAAAGGAGTTAATATAACACTTTGGGTCACTAAATATAACCCTAACAGCTGTCAATCGAATTGACAGGTGTGACTAAGGAGATTCAATATGTGAAAATGTGGAACAGGTTTTGTTCTATTAACGTGTTAAGTATCAGCTTACTAGCATTTAAGTTGAATAAAATATGATTTTTTAAACTACATCCAACATGGTGGTAAAAAAAGAATAGACTACTTAAATTTACACGAATTTGCTTGGCCTGCACTGGTAGCTCAGTGGTGAGGGTGCTGTTCTTCCGAAATGGACTCGCTTTCGCCAATAGGCCTTTTTACAGTTCCCGGCGCCATCTTGGAATAGTAACCGCGCAAACATCATGTCGAGGCTAACGTTGACCCGGGAAATACAAACATAGCAAAATCACAGCTGTTTCACTAACCTGTTTCGCATCGTTTGTTATATCTTCGCTAAAAAAAATGGTTTTATAATATAAAGACAAGGAAATTTTGACGCTGGAGGATATACAGAGGCTCACAATCAAAGATCTGAGGAATATTTTGAAGAGCAATTCCGAAAATGCCGGCTGAATGAAGGCGGACCTGAATGAAGGCGGACCTGGTTCTGAAAGTGTATGCATTGCTTATGACAGACGTGGTCGGTCGATAATACCCAGCAAACTGCTGAAAACTGTGGTGAAAACAGTGGCCATTTCAAATATGACGAAACAATGAGACGAATCTCTGCTCTTGGATGGTCAACAGACTTGCGACAGCTTCCAGAACTGAACTTCATTCAGCTCTACGATTACCTTGTGGTGTCAACACGCAAGTACCGCCATATTTTGTTGAAGGGCACACATTACAAAAAGTTAAAATCATACCAATTTTTCTTTGAAGGAACTGTGAAACGGCTGGAAAGCAAAGTCTTTCAAGGTCAGACCTACGTGAAAGCCAGTGTAGTTCCATCAATGAAAAAAAATCCCTACAGAGTTGTTGTGGAGCTTTCACCACAGAGCGATATTTTGCGAGCGGCATGCACGTGTCCGGCTGGACTTGGTTTATCCGGAAAAGGTAAATGTAACCACGTTGGAGGAGTGTTGTTTGCGATTGAAGATTTTACGAGAAGGGGATTACAAAGGCATGCCGAGCCTTTGTCATGCACATCGCGGCTGTCTGTGTGGGTTGTACCCCGCAACCAAAGCGTTGCAGCTAAACCTCTCGACCAAGTACTAATCAGAAAGATACGATTTGGTAAGAAAAATATTCGTCTTCAGTCGAAGGTTATAAAATTTGATCCAAGATCACCCAATCAACGAACAAGAGAGGAAAACAGTTTCAAGATTTTAAGTGAAAGTCTCCAAAATTGTCTCCCTGCCAGTTCATTTTTTTTGTTCCATGACATCAAGTCAAACTGTGTAGAGGAGTCAGACCCTGAAGAGACAAACGAGGCACCAGAGTCTGTGCCTTTTACAGACAGTTACGATATTGCTACTAAGCGCTTTAAATCTATGGTTGATTCCTATGTTTCCAGCTTAACAATCACTCAAGAAGAGATAGATGAAACGGAGAGAACATTTCAAGGACAAAACAAAAACAAAAACAATCTTTGGTTTGAAAAGAGGAAATCTCTTTTGACAGCTTCAAACTTTGGAAAAGCAGCTAAGAACAAAGTGGAACCTTCAAATAAGTTGAAATCAATCCTCTACTCGAATTTTACTACAGATGCTACTCAATATGGCATCGAAAGTGAAGCAAAGGCAGTGACCCTTTACATGAGGGAAATGGAAAAGAATGGCATTGATGTTACTTTTGAGGAAATTGGGCTACTGGTGTCCAAGGACAAGCCATACCTGGGGGCAAGCATAGACAGGATTGTAACCATTAAGGATACTCACGAAAAATGGGGGATGGAAATTAAATCTCCTTTAAGCAAAGCAGGCATGACTATCGAAGAAGCCTGCCAAAATAAAACTTTTTTTCTAGAGAAACTTGCTGATGGAACTGTAAGGTTAAGACATGGATGCAGGAAAGAACGTCTCCAACCTTAGGTTTCCAAATCTCTTTATAAACGTGAAAGCCTCTCAGGCCGCAGGGAAAGGAATATTGGAGAGTACCAGAAACTGAAGCCATCACCAAAATCAAAGTGTCTTACTCTAGCAGGGTTCAAGGTTTAAACATCTAAGGTATTTCCGGTTTTTTGACAGCTGACGATCACATATCCCTGCCGACCACGTGAAATCAATGTGCATTTACAGTATTCTACAACTACACGTGTTTTCTGTAGAAATTACACATGAGTGTTCGTCTACTACCATTACATGTCTTTGTTTCAGTTCGGCTTCTCTCTCAGTAGAGAAGAACCTTCGCCTGAAGATTCGGTGGAGGTAGAAATACTTGAATCACATATACCGAGGCAGGAGGATACAAATTTAGGAGTGGTTGAACACAGGGAAACCGCAGCCGCATTTGTAAACCTTTCAAGACCCGCCGAGATTTTGCAACCAAATCAACATCCTAAGAGAAAAAGGGGAAAATATTTTCAATACAGCGGCGAGGATCGCGCAAAAATTGGGAAGTTCGCAAGTGAAAATGGAAACAAAAAAAACCCTAGAACGCTTTATTAAAGAATTTCCAGGCTTAAAAGAAAGCACAGTGCGTGCCTTTAAAAAGGCATTTCGAGAGGAACTTTCTGCACAAGCAAGACAAGGAAACGTTCAACTGGTTACGGCCCTTGAAACGCAGAAACGTGGGCGACCACCGTTCCTTCTCGAGCTGGACAGCAAACTGATCGCATTCTTAAAAAACCTCAGGTCCAGAGGTGGTGTAGTGAACGGCAGCGTCGCTTCAGCTGCTGCGAAAGCACTGATTAGCAGCAATCTGTCAATGCGTGACAAGTACCTCTCATTTACACCCACACGAGGATGGACTCAATCTATTTACAAGCATTGCAACTTTTCCCGGCGTGCAGGCACAACAACCAAGCCACCAGTTCCAAGAGGAGTTTACGACGAATGCAAGCTCACTTACCTGTCGGACATTGACAATTGCATCAAGCAACACAATATTCCACCAGAACTTATTCTTAATGCTGATCAAACACTGAGTTCTTACGTATCAGTGGGTCGAATGACCATGGCAGCAACAAACTCTCAGTCTGTACCAATCAAGGGTTTGACAGATGAGCGTAACATCACTCTAACATTTGTGATTTCTTTGTCTGGCGAATTTCTCCCGTTGCAAATTATATACCAGGGTAAAACTAAGGCTAGCCTTCCTCGGAACTTTAGTTTTCCCAAGAGCTTTTGTGTCAGCCAAAACCCAAAGCACTATTCAAACGAGGCAGAAACAATAGGCCTTATAGATTCTGTAATCAATCCCTACATGGTAAAGAAACGCAAGGAACTTGGCCTTCCACGATCTCAAAAGGCGCTTCTTATCTGGGATGTCTTCAGAGGTCAGAAAACGCAAAAGGTTTGCTCGAAGCTCTCCTCGCTGAATATAGAAGTCATTTCTGTCCCAGCTAACATGACACATTTTTTTCAACCCTTGGATCTAATGGTCAATGGACAGGCCAAGAAGTTTTGCAAGAACAAGTTTGCGACGTGGTATTCCGCAGAAGTCCACAAACAAGTGGATAGTGGAATCAATTTTGAAGATGTCGATGTTGATCTCAAACTATCGGTCCTTAAACCAATCCATGCCACTTGGTTGGTAGAGTTGTATAACTTTTTCACCAGCACTGAGGGAAAGGTTTATGTTTTGAAAGGATGGGAAAAAGCCGGAATAAAGGATGTTTTAAATGGAAAAGAAGTGCTACCCCCTGTTGATCCGTATCAAGACATTTACGCAAACGATTAAACGGCATCAGTCGTGCAACTAAATGGCAACATTTTTTTCCTCGGAGTTAGCAGAAAGGAATATTTAATGTAATGGATATTAAGGTCAATTGACCAGTAATAACGTGACTTGCATTCAAGCATGGGCAGGTACATACCGTGCCTTCTAGACGCTGTGAGAACATCTTTCTTGTTACTGTTTACATAATCAGCTGCGTTTCTGTTTATTTGGACATTGTGGATTAAGTTGTTTGATCAAATTTTCAAGGACATGTAAAATAACATTGACAAAGAAATAAATTGTCTCACTCAAAAACGCGAAATTAAAGTGAGTCAAAATGCAAAATTTTCGCAAAATCGCGAAAATAAGGTGTCGCGAAATATGCGACTCTCCAAATCGCGAAATTAACATGTCGCGAAAATTTCATGTAATAAGGTAAATTATAATAAAGAAATAAAATGGAGTAATAATAAAGGGGACTGCATGTTGTTTTCACTCAAATGTATTCTAATAAGGGTAGTTAAAAAATTGTAATTAATTCACAATAGAAGCCAGCAAGCTGAAACTTAGCACTGTGATAGACTATGACGATTTCTACGTTATGGTATATTATATTACCTCAGTGATGCCTGTCAATTTGATTGACAGCCGTCAAAAACACGTTTTTCGAATTATGCTGACTCAGCAAAAAATTGTAAATTTTTATAATTGCAACGACGAGAACGTGACAATTTACTTTTAACTGCCGAGTATGAGGTCAGAAGGATGGACTGACAAATTTATTATAATTTTTTCAATAGCAATTAAAATTTTAAGACTATGGAAAAATACTAAAACCCCACGATTTTGGGTCAAATTTTTAAATTATGTAGTCCCTTTAGTATGGCCTCTCCCCTTGAGAGATTCCCCTACCAGGGGCAGGCAGAGCTCTAAGGTTCATAAAGGCACACAAGCCTCTCAACCACGACAAGGTAGGACTACTGTGAGAGGAGGTGCTTTGCTAGTCTTCATTAGGCGATGAGGTCGATTTTTTTCTGCAAGTCTTCATCAGGTGACGTGGTCGATAAGAAAGAAGTCTGGAGGGCAGAAGAGGAGCAAGACAAAGGTAAAACTGGTAAGCAATTTGTGGGGCAATCCCCGGGGGTTGGGTACCCCGGCTCATGTTTTATCCCTGACAAATTGCTTACACAGTACTAGCAGAGTCCAGAGGAAAGTATTACACGTCACAACATCACAAAATTAAAAGCAAGACACTAAAGGACTTCAATGACTCGTTTTTCACTTTCGCCTCTGCCACTCTCAGAACTGACCAACACACGCACTGCTCTTCTGTACTGTGTGGAAGGCAGAGGACGAAAAAGCACAAAATTTCAGAAAATACTAATACTAGAAGAATACAAATACTAAAGAATCCGGTCCACTTTGAAAAATTCACTTTTGCTGCTTTCGTAATTTGTTTAGGGTGTTCTTTACTTTGTTGTAACAGCGCTGCAAGTCTTTTGCCTCCAGCAATGGTATCAGCTCGTCAATTGTTTGAAATGCCTCGGTTACTAATTTCTTTTTCGGATGCTCCTTTATGTGCCCAAAATGCTTCATGATTATATCAGTTTCATCTGGAGACTAATCCATCCTTATGGAGGAGCTGGAAGCTACTGATTCGGCTGTTTGGGTTGCCTCTTGAGGTTAGCTGGTTGGGAGGTCTTGAGGCTGCACAGTTGGTTCTCTAACCCTAAGTTGTAAAAGTTGCAGAGAACGGATCCGGTCCACCACTTTTTTCACCATGCCGGGAAATGGAAGAAGGGTTCTGAGGGTAATGTTATCTTTCATCCTCTCTTTTACATCGCTCCTTAAGATCTGGATGCTGGATTGGATGAGATCTCCAAATAATGCCTCTATTGCCTCTTTTTGATTAACTGACAATTTCTTCCCTAGTGGTGCTTTTTTCAGTCCCTTCTTTTGCTGATGGGGGACTGACGACCTCACTTGAGTCAGTGTTAGGGTCATGTGTTTCTCCTTTGTCAGACATCATTGACTGTTGACTGTTCACCGGTGGTTCTTGCGAAGTCCCTTTTTCTGCTGATGGAGGGCTGACGACCCCACATGAGTTAATGTTAGGGTCACGTGTGTCTCCTTTGTCAGACATCATTGGCTGTTGACTGTTCACGGGTGGTTCTTGCGAAGTCCTTTCTTCTGCTGATGGGGGACTGACGACCTCACATGAGTCAGTGTTAGGGTCATGTGCTTCTCCTTTCTCAGACATGACTGACTGTTCACTGTTGTCTGTGGTTTTGGCTGTGGTGGTTGGGTTTTCAACTGCCAAGGTGCAACTCGAGATAATGTCCATGGCAGATGCTGCCACAGTGGTCAGGTCCTCCCTGAGATAACCTTCTTTCTTCTTCATGTTGCAAGCTGTCACAATCCATTTCCGGATGTTTGTAGCTGTTACCCTAATATCTGGGCGTATGTTACTCTTCCGCCAGAATTCTGGTAGACGTTTTGAGATGGTTCCAAACTGAAACGAGGTTCCATCGTTTCGAAGAAAAATGGTAGGACCTCTAGGAGCTGGAAACTGATGATAGATTTCGCAGAGGAAGATGTTAAAGAGACCTTCCAACTCCTTGTCGATGGCCAAAGGAGCTGGACCATCACTTTGCCTTTTGTGTTGAGGCACCAACAGCACTTTGTGACTGGTGTTGGGGTCTGCTTTGGCTTGGGAGTACTCTTGCAGTTTCAGATTCTCCAACGCCCCAGGACGGGTACCTGTCTTCAAGCTTATCATAGTTATCAGATAGTCCCTCGCCTCACACATTTTGTTAACTGTCAACATGTATTTGTCGTTCGCCTTGTCAAAGATCTTCCTGGCATTCACACAAATAGGGGAGGAGAGAAATGCCTTCACATCGTCAGTGGTAAGACGGTATGTACATTCGTCCATTCGACGTTGATTGGTTTCAGCCCTACCCTCTAAATCGACTGTTCGCCTCCAGCCTTTGAGCTTAGGGATTGTATTCATGAAGATCCTCCTTACCTCCGGGTCGACTGGAGGATATTCGGTTACACGCACTCGATCTTCTACAACGAACTGAAGAAACTTCTCGTAAGTTCCTAAGTATCCATTGATGGTCCCAGACTTCAACAACAACAACTTCACATCTACCCAGTCTGTCCACACTATTTGGCCCTCGTCTGCAGATAGGACATCTATCCCGTCCCCACCAGGCTGTAGGTCTTCAAGCATCAGACGGATGTGTGAGGCATGTTGAAGCCGATTACAATCTTTCTTTCGGCCAGCATCAGCCGTATTCAACCATTGATAAAACAACACTAGCCACTTGTGTCGAGTGGTCTTGGGATTTGCCGAGGTGAAGTACTGCTCTTGAAGTTGATCTTCTTCATAATCTTCGTCTTCCAAGTATGAAGAGGGTTCCTCTTGATCTTCCTTTACTTCTTCCACTGACACTTCTGGCTCTTTGTCCACTGGTTGTTGTTGTTGCAGAGACCTTGTTTCTGGCTCTTGCTTTACTAGAGGCAAATTGTCAACTTCCTCCTTCCCCTTATAGAGTCGAGCCTCTTTCAGTAGGTTGTCAAAATATGTGCCAGCTTTTACGCGGTGGTTGTTCATCAGATGTTTTCGTAAATGTGCTGTCACATAGGAACAATCTTCCACCGGGCACCATTTCAGTGGTAGACCTTTTCTGTTCCCTGGTCTTCGGGGACCTCGACGTTTGGTTGTGTTGACAGCAATGCTGAAAGATTTGTCAACATCTACTTCGTCGATGTCTTCATTTTTTACATGCATGCGCAGATGACGTTTGAGGTCAAACACTTCTTTACTACAGGAAGGACACTTGCATTTCTTGTGGTGTGACCTGCGTTTTTTTGTGGAAGAGTCCGTGTCGCTTTTTTCCATTGTCGTCTTCGTCCTTTTGGATGCAGGTGAGGCAGGGTCCTCCAGGGGACGCCTGACTGATGTTGATGGCTCTTGGCTGTTTTTGCTGGCTGTTTGCCCGATTTGGAGGACGGCACCTTTACGGGACGTCTGGCCGATGTTGATGGCTCCACGTCGTCCTCGTCGTCTTCCTCCTCCTCCTCCTCCTCATCGTCCTCGTCCTTGTGCCCCTTCTTCATCCTCAGGATGGTAGGTCGGATCGTTTATAACATCAGCCATACAATCCTCTTCCGTCTCTTCTTGAAATTTGCGCAAACTTGCCACTTTATTTAGCCAAGGCTCCATTTGGCGTAGCTCTTCAAGAAGGGAAGAACTGACATCCTGCCCATCGATGTCAGGTACAAATCTCTCTCTAGCAGGATGGCCCCTCCTCTGTAGACAATCTGTTATTGCCAGGCACAACTCATTCACAATCCTGAGTGTAGTTGTCGCGGAATCAAGAGGACTGTATACTTCTTTGTTTTCTAAACGCGTTTATTTTCTTCCATCACGCCTGACAATCTGAACATACTAACACTCTAACGATCTAAAACCAATCTGCCCTTACAATTCAGTGCTACTTCGTTTTACAGTTCTAGTTGCGAAATAAAGTAATTTTCCCACAATCACGAGTTCAGTAAATTCCCAATCCCAAAGTATTGTAATATACCCTATTTTAGTTGCAATTTCACAATTACGTTTCTTTCCCTTATTTAGTTCACTGTACGCATGCAAATCAGTGTTGAACTTTGTTTACAACGTTGTGAAATATCATGTCACGAAATCTTCCTATTCGCGTTACGATCAGTCTAGTATTTCGTTACATTGTAATAATAATAATGATAATAATAATTTATTAGTTGTATAGCCCTATTTACATGTACAGATCAATAGTGCTTTACACTGAATAAAAATTAAAAACCTTATATATCTAAATAAAATTTACAATAGTAATGGTAGCTAAAAATATATAAGAATAAATTATTTTAATGTAATATATCTGAGTTAATGATTACAAAAAGCTTCATTAAACAGAAACGTTTTAATAGCTTTTTTAAATTTATCCAAACACTTAATCATTCTAATTTCATGAGGAAGTCTGTTCCATAAGTATGGTGCTGCTGCCTGAAAAGACCGATCTCCAAATGTCTTCAGCATCTTACCCTTAGGGGGCTCTAAGTAAAGACCGTCATTAGATCAAAGACAATAAGAAGATTTTGATTTAATAGATATAAGGCTGTTAATATATTACGGAGCTAAATTATGAACCGCTTTAAAAGTAAGTAGAAGAATTTTAAATTTAATGCGAGCCTGGATTGGAAGCCAGTGTAACTCATATTGAATAGGAGTAATATGCGAGTACCTTCCAACGTTCAATAGCAGTCTTGCGGCTGCATTCTGTACACGTTGTACTTTAGTTATCAGTTCCTTTGAGGCACCATACAAAAGACTGTTACAATAATCTAATCTATTCGTTATAAACGCATGAACTAAAGTATGGAGACTGTCTTTGTGTAAATATTTCTTGATGCTTCCAATGTTATGAAGATAAAATAATGCAGATTTGCAAATATTTGTAATATGCTTAGACATGCTTAGGTTAGCATCCAACTAACAGCCTAGATTTTTAACCTCGGAGCTATTATTAATTACCGAGTTGCCAACGGAGATACTGATTGGCTGTAGTTTAGATAATTGCTGTTTGGAGCCTATTAAAATCAGTTCAGTCTTGCTATCATTAATTAACAGTCTATCATGAATCATCCACTTCCTGATCTTTTCAATACAGTTCTCCATTGCTTGCAAGACTTGGCCTTGAGATGTAGTATTAGGTTTAAAACTCAGATATAACTGGGTGTCATCAGCATAACAATGAGCACAAGGAAGCTCGTGTTCAATGATCTTAAAGAGCTTAGATGCATATACAATAAATAGAATCGGTCCAAGACACAACCCTTAAGGAACTCCGCAGCCTAAATCGAATGGGCTAGATATCGATCCCTCGATGTCGACTTTTTGCATCCTGTTATGGAGATATGACTCAAACCAGCTCAGGGCAGAATCAGCAATACCTAATTCTTCGTGTAGACGTTTGATTAGTATATCATGATTAACAGTGTCGAAGGCGGCACTAAGATCCAACATGACAAGAAGAGTGACCTCTTGTGAATTCATCTTCATTAAGATATCGTTAACAACTTGAAGAAGCGCTGTTTCGGTACTATGTCCTTTTCTGTAAGATGATTGCATTTCTGGATAAACAGTCTATCATGTGTAAATGAAGTTGATTATACACCGCCTTTTCGGTGAGCCTCGATATGTATGGCAAATTACTAACAGGTCTGTAGTTACTAAGAAGTGGATCAAGACCAGCTTTTTTGAGCAACGGCTTAACAAGTGCACATTTCCAGACATCAGCAAACACACCATCCACGAGGGATAGATTTATCATTTTTGTGGTCACGGGAAGCAGGACATCAATGCAGCTAAAAACCAGTGAGGTGGGCATCGGATCAAAAGAACAGCTTTTCTTTGCGCTGCCTTCGATAAGTTTCCGTACTTCGAGTTCAGAAAGTGCTGTAAATTTACTAAATTTGGGGGTTGGTGACAATGTACAGTTTAAAAGCGGGTCAGTGAAAAGATCTTGAGCCATAACGTCGAGTCTTGTACCAATATCAGTGATTTTTTGAACAAAGTACGAGCCCGTCCTATCAGCTAATTCAAGCTTATCATCGCAAGGTGGTAGCACAGTGTTCTTTTTCCTTTGATTCAAAAGAGTATTCGCAGCTGCAAAGAGCTTTTTTTGGTTTGAACTGTCATCATTAATGAAGTCATGATGGTATTGGCTTCGAGCTTCGTTAATTAATCGATTTGTCGTATTCTTGATCTTTTTGTATGACAACATATCGTCGTGTTTGCCAGAGCGTCCCCATTTTCTTTCTGCTTTCCGTTTTTCACGGCGAGCATTTTTTATATCTTCATTGAACCAAGGAACCAGAGGTCGAGATCGTATAACTTTGGATTGAAGTGGAGCATGTCTCTCGAGCACTTGGGACAAGGTATCGTTATAGCATTTAACGAGATTGTTAAGCGAATCTGGACTGTAATTACAAAGCCCAGAGGTAGACAGATCTTGTTTGAAATCCTCAATCTTGATTGCCTTCAGTTTTCTATATGATATTTGCTCAGTTTTGGGAGATGGTTTACTTAAGGCAAGATCGCAAAGAACAGTAAAATGGTCTGAAAACAAGTAGTCAGTCATAGGTTTGGCTGTAAGAAATGAATCCGAGCAACGAGTAATCATTAAGTCTAAGGTGTGCCCAGATATATGTGTTGATTTATCCACGTGCTGTTTGTGTGACAATTTATAACATTAATCATTAATTATAAAGAAATCGTTCTCGACACTCTCCCCCCTTGACTCGCCTACGAGTCAAGCATATTGTTTGTTTTCCATTTAGAGTCTAAAGCAGCAGCTCTGCTTGGGTTGCGTCTAAGAGGTGTATTTCTTTCATGTTGAACCCTCTGCTCAATTTGGTCATTCCCTTGAGTGACACTTTTTACTTCGATGGGGTACAATTTTTGAACCGGTCTAGAATTGCGCACAGGTTTACCCTTGGCAATGACTCTTACGTTCGCTCCCCTTACAACATTGTCTTTTCCTCTAATAAGACTCTCTACTACTGCCATTTTCCACTCTCCTCTCTTTTTGTTCTCCTCTTAAACTGTCACTACATCACCTGTCTGAACTTCTTTGACTACACTTCCTGCCTTTGCTTTGTGAAACTCACGTAAATTGACTAAATACTTGTTTCTCCATCTCTTCCAAAAATGTGCTAACTTCACTGTCAAATAACGAAACCTTTCTGAACAACTACTCTCGTTTTCTTCTGGTTCTTCAGCTATCTCATCTGGCATAGACTGGATTCTTCTACCAAAGATTAAGTGTGAAGGTGTTAGAACTTCATGCTCTACCTCGTTATAATCGTACGTAAGTGGACGGGAATTTAGAGTTCCCTCTACCTCTACTAACACGGTTAGCAACTCGTCAAACGTTAGTCTTGCGTTACCCAACACCTTTCTAAGGTACGCTTTTATGCTCCCAACTATTCTCTCGAAAAACCCTCCCCATCAGGGTGCTCTCTCTAAGTTAAATCGCCACTCGACTTTCTTTCTGTCTAGTTCGCTTGCTACCTCTGGATTATAAAACAAATCATTGAGCGCTTTTTCGGTCGCCTGAAAAGTTTTCGCGTTGTCGGATACAATCAAGGTCGGCGTTCCACGTCGTGCTACAAATCTTCTTAGCGCTCGCCTGAATGCCTCGGCTGACAAATCTTCGACTAATTCTAAATGGATTGCTCTGGTTACGCAGTATGAAAACAAAGCAATATAAACTTTTCGCACGCCCCCTGTTGCTGCCTTGACATACAATGGTCCCGCAAAATCTACGCCTACTTTCGAAAACGCTGGCACTTGTTTCACTCTGAATTCTGGTAGTGCTGCAGTCTGGGGTGTGCTAAATGCCCTTCCTTCATGTTTCTTGCAGGTCACGCATTTGCGCAACACTTTTTTCACACATTGTCTACCCTCCGGAACCCAATACCTAGAGCGCATGTCTGCAAGCGTAGCTCTCACACCACTGTGCAAGACCCTTTCGTGACAGTCCCGTATCACCAATGTCGTGTAAGCGTGGTCTCTTGGGAGAATAATTGCTCTGCGCGCGTCGACTTCTAAATCGGAATTAACCAATCTTCCAACACATCTAAGAATTCTATCGTTTTCTACTAACCCTAACTCACTCACCAGATGCTGAAAGTTTCCTTGTCTTCTCAAATCTGCTTGCGCCACTTTCAACCATTCGCCTTCGGCCTGAACCAATTCTTCTCTTTTCAGTCTTCCCTTTCTTTTGACTGTCTGGTCTTGATCTGGACGTGCATTTTTGATGAAACGCAACACCCATGCGGTCACTCTGAGCAGTTTCCCTAACGATCCATGACGATTGATGTCTACAAGGTTCGCAACTGTAGGCGGTCTCTGAACTTGCACAACCATAACATTGGTCGTCTTTTTCAATTCTTCTTCGCTTTCGGGAGTGCGGATGTCTTCTACAGTTGCTGGCCACTTCTCTTCTCCCTGTGTTAACCACTGCGGTCCACACCACCACAGTTTGTGGTCTCTGAGTTTTGATCCAAGGGCTCCGCGCGAACTGATATCCGCTGGGTTTTCTTCGCCAGGACAATGTCCCCAGTGCTCTTTGTTCGTCAACTTCAAGATTTCGTTCACTCTATGTCTGACAAACTGCTTCCACTCCCCCCTGTTTTGGATCCAACAAAGCGCTGTGCTGCTATCCAACCAGTATCTGACACAATTAACCTTGAGCTGAGATTCTAGGGCCAGCTTTACTGTGTCCATGAGTTGTGCCAAGATCCTTGCCGGCATGAGCTCTAGGTGGGGAATGGTCAACTTCTTCAGTGGCGCTACTCGGGATTTCGAAGTTAACAGTTTCGCAGAAGTTCCTTCATTTGTTATGTAGACGAGATAAACTACAGCGCAATAAGCCTTACTGCTCGCGTCTCCAAACCCGTGCAGCTCACACTCGAGAACCTCTTGTTTTGGCCTTTCATAGATGCATCTACTAATCGAAATTCCCTCAATTTTGGACAGGTCCGCAATCCACTCATGAAAATTTCTACTTGAATTTCCCTCAAGCTCCTCGTCCCAGCCCCGGTTCTCACAACAAAGATTTTGGAAAAGAATTTTCATACAAACAATCATGGGGCTAATAATTCCTAAGGGGTCGAATAACCCAGCCAGCAAACTCAGTAAATTGCGCTTAGTCAATTTCATTTCTCGCGCCCTGTCAGCAAGCTTCTTGAAACTACACTCGATACAATCCTTTCCGCAATCCCACGAAAGCCCTAAAACTTTTTGACATCTCTTACTTACTTCGGCTCCCGTGCCAAGCGTGACCTTGGCGAACGTCTCCTCTTCTTCATTTCGCGCACTAGTTGCGTTACTCTCGTTCCGTTCGATGCGATCTCTCAACGCCTTGCCATTTGTCATCCACTTTCGCAGTCTAAAGCCTCCAGCTGCCATTCGCTGTTTTGACATCTCGTACAAATGGAACGCGGCGCTCGAGTTCTTCTCGCCCGTCACCAGATCGTCCACATAAAACCCCTCGAGCATCTTCCTTGCGAATTCGGGGTCTTCATCTTTGTACTTCGAGATATGGTATCTCAGCGTGGCGTTCAACAAAAATGGCGAGGTGTTCAATCCGAAAACTACGCGGCAAAAGCGATAAACTACAATCTTGCTTTCCGGCTTATGTATGTCCTCGCACCACAAAAACCTAAGACAATCCCTATCTCTCTCAGCTACCTCGATATTGAGAAATGCCTTCTCAATATCTCCTACCAACGCTACCTTTTTCTCCCTAAACCTTACTAAGATGTCGAAGAGTAAGGGGTTTAACGATGGTCCCACATGCAGACAATCGTTGAGGGAAGTCCCTCCCTTTCCCAGCTTCGCAGAAGCGTCGTACACGACACGAACCTTAGTTGTACTCGCTTCTTTGCGTACGACTGCAAGGTGGGGAATGTAATGAACTTTATCTGCCCTTTCTAACTCCGTAACACTCTCTATAACCCCCGATGTTAACTGTTCCTTGATAACTTCATTATATTCCTCCAAAATTTCCGGTTCCTTTCTGAGCTTCCTAATCTGACCTTTCATGCGTGATAAACTCAGCTCGTAATTACTAGGTAGACTATTATGACCTTATGGGCTTGGGCGGTTTGTAACGCGACAGAATTTCCCGTCGAAACATGCATACTATTCCCGGTTGTTGTCATTCCCACTGATTCTATATTAACTGGGACCCGCTGATTCTCTTGCGTTTCTACGTTCCCTTGGGACTACACAAAGCGCCGAGTGGTGTCCGGGATAAATAAAGCAAAGTTTGAAATCAACAACAGCTGAAAGTCAAGTTTATTTGTGCAATAATTCCTACACGAACGTGAAAATGTTCAAACTAGAAACTGAAACGTCTATTCGCTAACATTTTATATACAAAATAATGTTAATTAAAGATAATTTTTTCGAACAAGTTTCTGTCCTTACATGTAGAAACACGAGTAAAGTGAAGCATAACCCTTGTATACACGTTCACCAAAATCATAAACAAGTTGTAATCTGTTAACAACTATTAAAATATTTACATGAAACTAATATACATTCCGTGATGAACTTTTCAATCGATAAAAGCTACACAGCAAAGTTTCATTGTTGTCCGATCAAAATTAAAATCCATTGAAATCACCTTCATCAATGTCACTTTCACCAAAAATGTCACGGTATTCTTGTTCGTTCACATCCAGGACGGAAACTTCCTCTTCACCAGCATAGAAAAGTTCACCTTCTTCGTCTACAATTGACTCCACTCCATCATTGTCGGCAAGCGGATCACTTTCATCCATATCTTCCCAGAGAATGTCGTCTTCAGTGCCATCAAGTGCGTTCGTGATGCAGCATTTGAGAAATGATCGTTTGATGGTGTCTGTGGAAATGGCAACTTTGCAAGGATTTAACCGTTTTTTTTTTCAAATTTGCAATGCCTTTGCCTTATATTGAGGTGAACTAAAGGTGTAATTTTTTTGATATAAAATTAAAATGTTGCAAAGATATTAGCAGTTGAAAATTTGACACAAATGACGTCATAACTCATAAACAAACGAAGCGATTTTAACACAACCAACACTAAAAGGTTTCTTACAACTGTAGTAAGCACAATATAACATGACAACATCACTACAGGGTCCTGAAGTTGTAATAACAAGGTCCCACATCATAATGCATGGTCAAATTGCACCCTTAAGCTTTGACCAAAGCCTGCGCAGAAGCAACCGCATGTAATCAGGAAAAGATGTACTAGGAAGTTTCTCATGCACCTCAGGGGTGGATCCAGGATTTTGAGTGAGTAGTTTCCACCCGAGGACCCACTCCTGCTAGGGGGGTTCGGGGGCATGCCCCCCCCGAGAAAATTTGAAATTTGGAGCTCTCTAAAGGCCATTTCATGCATTTTTAGAAAATTTAATTGCCCCCAAAAGACTAAAAAAGCAAGTAATCAAAAAGGCAAAAAACATTTATTTTTCTTGAAAGTACTACAGGAAACACTCTGATCTACAAATATTCCACCTTTAGCTACTGTGCAAACCAGTGTATATAGTGTTTTCAGGTAGGCCAAGTCATCACCAAGACTTTTCACACTGGAAAACATCACCTCCCAGTCAGGAAAATCAAGATGTGGAGAAAAAAAAACGAACCAAGTGTTAGTGTTTTTGATAACAAAAGAAAAACAAGCACAATTGATGATATAGTTTAAAGATTGATAATAAAAATCTACTTGCCTTTTTCATCCTTGGGATCACAGGCTTACCATCCATAAAGCCCTTCTCTCTCTCAAATTTCTTCTGTGTTGTGCTCCTATAATGAATGAAATGAATGAAAGCCAGGCTCAATAAATCCAAATGTTTAGCAACACTAAAAACAACATTTCCTGAGCTGGCTTTTATTCATTTCATTTATAGGAGCACAACACAGAAAAGAATTTGAGAGAGAGAGAAGGGCTTTATGGATGGTTAGCCTGTGTTGGGAGCTGGAATTCAAAAAATAAAACAATTATTAGAAAAATATAAATTATAAGAATCATAAAATGATATACAAATTGAAGTAAAGTGATAATTTGAAATAATACTAGCCTTTCTTCATCCTTGGGAATTGCTGTGAAGCTGGTTGAGTTCAGTGAAAATGTTTGTTAACCATTTAAGCTTAACATGAAAACCCAATGTCAATGTCAATGGAAAATCATCACAAGTAAAACAAAATAGAAAATAACCTTGAAATGAGTTGAAAAAAGTTATACAGGCACCAATTTGAGCTTCTGTACTGTTCTCCATCAGTTTAAGGATTATGAGACTTAAAGGCCATAACCCAGACAGAACATAACTCACAAGTACTCTAGAAACAGCTGGTGCAAAAAAATATTACAAAATGTTTGCCATTCTCATTCTCCTAGGATGTAACTCAGCAAATAAATCTATTATACGTTGAAGGTCAAAATCCATGTCTCTGTGGGCATGCATCAGTGCCAATCCATTCAGTCTGTCCTGGGTCATTGTATTTCTCAAATAGTTCTTAAGATTCCGAAGGGATGATATGGATCTCTCACAAGATGCAGATGAAATTGGAATTGTGATCAGGACTTTCAGCATGGAATAGATGTTGACATATGCATCTTTGTCAATATCCTTCAGTGTAGCCTCCAAACTGTCAGGAATAATATCTCCTCTGTTATCCCTCCCCTTCCACAATCTCTCCCATAACAAAAGCTCTGCCTGTAATCCTGCATAATTTGGTATGTCCTGTCTGTAATGGTTACAAAATTCCAAAACATTGGCCTTCCAGGCAGGGTCAGTAGCTAGTAAAACAGAGGGAATAATCGAAATACCTTTATAGCAAACAAATACATCATCCTGGAATCTGGTGTTGAGCTGCTGGAGTACATGGTCAAGAAAAACTCTAGTGAGATTGATCTTGAAATACCCCTCAGGAGTTGCAGCAGGAGCATTATTTCTATGCATTTGTCTCTGGGCTATCCTTGGCATTTCTGGCTGGACTGCTACTTGTCTTGCAATGGTCACTGCTTCCTGGTAGAGATTATGATGTCTGTTATCAATGTCAGTGCTCATGTCTTCAAGGACTGATTTCAAAAGAGCAAGTTCATCTTTAGCTTTTAGAAGATCCATTGCTTTTTGTTGCAGCTTCACTGTGAGTGGTCTAGTTAATCCCAAAATATGTTTGACAATAACAAGAGAAACAATAAAGGAAAAGTTGATTGCATTAATTAAGGACTGAGCATCATGTCTGCTTGTTGGATTCCAGGTTGAGTCTCCAGGGCTGTTTCTGTTAAGTGAGATGTCTTCAAGTGTAGCTGTGACTGGGTAGAGAAGTTCAACTATGCGGTCCATTCCATCAATCCGTTCAATCCATCGTGTGCGGCACACATCAATTAAAACAGTATGGTTTGCCCGAGGCAATAGTTCTCTGATCTTGGCTATTAAATGTTGTTGACGCTTGGGAGAGTTGTTAAAAAATTTAGAAATCTTGCGCACAATATCCATCATGTTCCTGACAATTGGCAATTGGCAAGTGTCTGCTATGCACAAATTAAGCCTGTGGTTCATGCAGTGGACATAGGTTGCCTTTTCGTGTTCTGCACTGATCAATAAGGAGGCTCCATTTAGTCTTCCAGCCATATTGCCTGCACCATCATAACACTGCCCACGACAGTCTTCCATTGTCAATCCTAAGTTTGCTACAGCTGCAGTTATAATGTCCTTGATAGCCTCCCCTGTTAATCCCTCCTCACAAATGTAATACCCAATAAATTCTTCTCGGATGGTTTTAGTTGTATCCAGAAATCTTATTACTACAGAAACATTCTCCTTATTTGAAATGTCAGCAGCTTCATCTGCCATAACTGAAAAATACTTACTATTTCTTATTTCCTGTGATAGATCATTCAAAATGTGAGCACCAACAGTTTCTATCATTTCATTCTGAATGGTCTTTGAAATGTATGTGGCATTTCTGGGTGCAGTGTCCAGGTGTTGCTGCAGTGTTTGGTCACCACTGTCTACCCGGAATTCTAGCAATGCCTGGAAATTACCGGTTAGGGCAGCATTAGTGGGATCATCATCTCTCCGCCCCCTGAGTGGGATGTTGTTTTTCCCACAGAAAATAATAGTTTTGAAAAGGGACTTTAGAATCTCCCGATTTCTCGCGATTTGCTGTTGAACTATGTTATTTAACTGCTGGTCAATTGGGACAGCTCCTCTTTGCATCATTCTCTTGAAATCATTCATAGCAGTCATAGAAAAATTGTGAATTTCACAATTTCCTAGCGAGTGTTTGGTTAAGCGAGAAGCGGCCGAAGTCCAATTTGTGAGAGGAGACTTCAATAATTTGTCTAACTTATTAGCGTTTCGCCCACACTGAACTCCAAAACAAACACAAGCTAAACAAAATGCTCCATCGAAATATTTGGAGTAAGCTAGCCATGGAAATCTTTTCAGCCAGCCCGAGACAAACTTACGAGATTTTCCATTTTCCATTGACACGGGGAAATCAAAAAGCTCACCTGGTTTCCACACGTTTTCGACGAACTCCAGCTTCTGATGCGGCGAGTAGTTGTGGATCTCGTCGAAAACTAGGCCAATGTCGAAGGGAGAACAATCCTCCCTCTGACAAACAGGATCTCCGCGAGTCATAACACTAGTATTTTTTAAACGTTTAACAGTAAATTGTTATTCCGTCGTTAACCCCTGAGCAAGTTCAAAAGTACTTGTATTGTAGGAGCAACGAAAGAGACCCGCTGGGGGAGGAACTGCCCCTTTTATACTTTGTCAGTAGTTTCCAAGGTAGTTTCCAAACACAACTAGCCAATCAGAAGAGTGTTTTGAGTGAGTTCCGATGACGAAATCTTTGCTAGCCAATCGTGAGGGGTTTTGACTGTGTTCCGCCTGTTATTGTCACCAAATAACAAGGACTTACACCCACCGGTTGCGTAAAGATTGGCTCCACGAACATTTTCCGACGGCTTCCGACGGTTTCCGAGGTGTAATCGAAGCTCGAAAGGCCAGCGCGTGATCCGGAGCGCTCCCGAACGCCTCATGACCGCAATTATAACGAAATTAGTCATTCTAAACGTATTTTCTTTAATAAATAACTGTAAAACAGGAAGATGGTTTATTTCTGGAAGACGTTTAGTGATTTCCACAAAAGTATCAGTAGTTTCCAAAGGGAAATTAGAGTGTTTTCCAAAAGTACTTTTATCAACATTTAACTAGGTCGGAAAAAATTTGAGTGAGTTCCGGAAATCAGGTAAACTACCCTGGATCCACCCCTGCACCTTATACTCCTTTCCCAATAGTTAGATTGCTTGTGCCTAGTGTTTTAAGGGTGCCAAATAGTAAAAATCATGGAGCACAAAAATCGTGTACTCACCGCTGGAAAACTTCCGAGAAAGGGGTCCTCATGTAGTGGGCACTGAAATATATCTCTCCAAGGGTAAATGAAAAAAATTCGTAAAAAATTTCCATTACAGCCAATTTTGACGAGGTTTCGCAAGAAATACGTAGAAATGTGCGTTCTGTTGACTAATGTTCTTAAAAGATAGCGATTTTGTTGCTGAGTCAGCAAAATTAAGAATTTTATATTCCTTTGCTCTTTTGGTCGAATTTGCCCACATGTTGAAAAATTGAAAAGCTAGCTGCTGAGCAACGGCCGAGGGTTAATTCCTTAAAACCTCCTGTGATTATTTACCAGCCATAATGCAATATTTTGCACAAAAGAATTAAACCTGTCAATGCGACCTGTCTGTATTTATTGAAATTTAACTTAAAATTGTCCTATGTATATAGTAACCCAACCCCTTTTAAGGCTGCACCTTCACTGATCTTTGAGCTACAAATTCAAAACTTTTTGTACGTGTTGTGCTGCCGTTGCTGCTGGTCCTCAAAGGATAACTTAATGTTTTATAGTATACATTAAGAGTTATAGCAGTTGCAATGTGCCTATTTTGAAAATTGAAAATCTTAGCTGCTAGTGAAATAACCTTTTCCTTAAAGCACTATAACTTTCTAAATAAGGTAGAAATTGCTTGGAATGCCGTTATTATTTTGTTGAATGACGTTTCTTTAAAATGCGGTTTAGTTTGTCTTAAAAAGTTACATTTTCGTAGAGAAAAAAAATTAAAACAAAAAATAAAATTTAATTCATTTTGGTTGAAGGTGCCCACATTACCCAAACTTTAATCACTTGTAGCCCAGCGGCAAAAGAAGGTTAATGACTTCTAACTTTCTGTGATTACTTGCACGCTATTAAACAATACATGGTCTAAAAAGCGCATTGTCACGTTAAAAGTGGAGTGAGTAAAATGCAAAAAACGTAGATGGGGAAGGTGCCCACATGACCTTTTTCACACCTTCTAGGGTATATTTCGCGTTGTATAGCAAAAAGCTTTCGGCCAAATCACATGATTTTTGAACAAGAAGCATTTCAACTACACAGGATAAGTGTGTATTTTTTTCAAGGGATTAACTCTAAAGTTAGCAGAGTTACATTTGTGACTTAATTTTAGTGTGTCTTCTAGGTCGAAAATTTTTTCGCAAGGACATTGAGTGCAATGTTATACATATACCTGGACGGCATTTTTTTGGCCTAAAGTTTTCGAGTTTCCTTAATAGCAGGGTTATCTCAGGGTTATCTGAGGATAAGTTAGTTATCATTTCAATCACGTGATCGCAAAATATTGGGGTTTTTTAGCTATGTTTCGTTGGAAACCATGACTTGGTTGAAAGTGCCCACATCGCTAAAATCGAACAGTCAGTTCTCGTTTCTAATGTAACCAAATACAACCAAACTTGCACCACATTGAAAGCAACTCCCGATATTTCTGAGTACAAAAGCGGAGAGCCATATCTTAAAATCCAAAGAAGTTAGGTAAGTTTAAGTGTACCAGGGTTAGGTGTGGGCACCGTCGACCGTGGGGGACAAATATTAGGGTTATGATCCTCGTTGTTGACCCTGGGGTCCTTGTTGATGAGCCTTCGTTTTGTTGATGAGCCTACGGCCGTTGTATATGAGTCTACTGCAGTGGTTGATGAGCCTACGGCAGTTGTTGATGAGCCTACCTCGTTTTCCAAATTAGATATGTGCGTCTTATTTTAGTCTAACTCGGTCTAAATGGTATCTTTGAAAAGATCTTTTTTAAATTCTTTATGTTAGTCGTTGTTAGAAAGCTGTTGAAAAAGTATTTTCAGAGTTCTTTATTTTGTCTTTTATGTTAGGTGCTGTTATGAGAAGTTTGTGAGAATTTGTGTTTTATTTGGTCAGGTGTCTTTAAAATGGATGGGCATCATCAAGAGTTCAGTTAAGTTCACTGGTGTCATAAATTTACCGTGACGCTAACAATTTAGAAGTATTTTTTTTTTTTCAGGGTTACCCTTATCATGGAGGATATTCACTCTGCAATGGGGAAAGAATGTCCAAGAAAGTCACCCGAGCACCTTACACCTCTTTCCCCAAAAAAAGATTGCCTGTGCGTAGGGTTTTAAGGGTGCCAAATAGTATAAATTACGGAGCAAAAAAAGCGTGTACTCACGGTTTGAAGGCTTGCAGAAGAAGTGACCTCATGTAGTCATTACTGAATTATATAGCATTGGTTGAAAGGATTTTGTCTAAATTGAAATGTACATTTCACTGTTACTTTGAAATTTACAGTTGTCTAGACAAAAGGGTATGAATATTGAACTCTTAGTCTTTACTATGTGTAAAGGAAAACGCTTAAAAATTAATTTAAGAAGAATATGAGCGTTTCTAAATAGGCCTACATTTTTGCTGATTTGCCTACATTTCGCTGCCCTAGAGAGAATTTCCCATGGATATCACCAGGTAAAATATCAGGGTAACGTGAATTTTTTTTATATGGGAGAAGAATATATGCACCGTTTAATATTTTAGACCTGTCAAATTGCACCAATAAGCGAAAAACATTAAATTAAATGAAAAAATTGATTTTTCTTGATGAGCCTACTTCCAAAGACTGAACTCAGTGAAGGGCGAAAATGCACACCTTTGAATAAAAATCAGTAAAAAAATTCAGATTTTAGCTAAAAGAGACCATTTTTGGAAGTGGACTACGTTATACAATTGTTGTTAAGGACGTTTGAAAGTTATTACACTGGAGGTTGTTAGTTTCGGCTTTTTCTCTCTCAAAGTTGTATGTTTTGAAGATAAGACGTTATTATCTACTTTGAAGTGAAATTTAAGCCGTAAGTTTAAATATTACGAAATATTTATTTCACAGAAACACTTTAGGACGTATGGACAATACATTGTATGTTTTTCACAACGTTTTAATCAATTTAGACAAAATTATGAGCAATTTCTGAGAAGTTGTCATTTTTGTTGATGAACCTACACTATTTTCATTAAGGAAGTCTTAATAAATGTAAGAGTAAGCCCGAAAAGGACGATTTCCACTAAAGTGTTATTGTATATGTCTCGTGATTTTTATGTTATTTAAATGAAAATAAATGATGCAAATGACATGATGTTTGTTTGGTTGTTGACCCTAGCCATCAAAAAAGCTGGTTCAATGTTTAAACATTTTTAAATCAAAGACAATTTTATCGTTTTGTACCAAATTTGGACAGTGCACGGGAAATTTAATTAGAAATATGGGGAATTTTTTTCCAATACCCTTCTTTTCTTTGTGATTTATAGACTTAACCCTTACTCCAACCCTAAAAAAAAAGTGAAAGTGACTTTCCGAGCACCAGATCCTGTCCCTGGTATGAAGGTCTACTAGACTTTTTTGTCATAATTAAAAAAATCGATTATTTTTTATCAGGGTAGTTAGTCTAATACGTATGAGTGTTTAGAACTCCTTTTCTAGTCCCAGGGTACCGAAAGAGCAATTTTTTCGGCTTAACCTGGCCGATTAGAGTTTTTTTGCTGATGACCCTACTTTTTTTTTTCGAAGTGAAAAAAATTCCTGGAAAGGCGGGAAAAAAGGGATTCACACACCTGAGCGTAAAGAACACTAAAATATCTCGCCAATCAACGAATTAGAGGGGGAAAAAAAACCATTTTTGAATTTTTGGTGCATCTACGAAAATCCCAGGGTAAGCCGTAGGGACATTGTTGTTCAGGATGATAATATGACACCTATTTACAAGATGGCGGCGATTTGCAGCAATGGATGATATCAGAAACATACACACTGGTCTCATTTGCTCGGTTTCTGAATTAAGGTCATTCTATTCCCTTCCAAGACGGCCAGGACCAAGTAGAAGACAGCAAAGCAATTGTAAGAGGAGACCATTTCAACGGAGCCGTGACATGCACATGTTTGCGCCATATTGGTGGGGCTGATTTCGCTCAATGCTACAATGTCTAGTGGATATGAATTGACAGTGAGTAAAAGCTCATTAAATGTCGAAACCATGGACTGAGTATTAAGATGCATTATTTTTAACTGGCCTGAGTTAGAGCAGAGCGGATGAATATCAAGTCCAGGATCAAGAGATGCGGAGAAATCGAGCGTATCATCCAACATTTCCGCGTCAGAGCACTTGTAAAAGGGCAGGGTAAATCCCAGACAGTTAATGCATAACCAGAGGAAGAAGCTATCAGGCCGGAACATTTCAGGTGGAAAGAGCCAATAAAAGCTCAGCAAGTTATGCTTGCTTGATTTCTTTTTATCGTCTTCTCACAGCAATCACATTTCGTCATGTAACGCTTGGAATTTGTTTTTTGTTTTGACTTCTGGGTGCTTGATGTCGCTGTTTGTACTGGGCCCGGATTCACAGAAATATCACCACTCAGGATTAATAGCGTTTGTGTTGCAATGGAGTTGCTGTAATAAGCAACCGGCGTTTTGTAATATCGCGGGCGCTTGTGCCTTTATTTACATCGATGAGAGCTGGACCATATGGAATCCATTGTGGCGAGGGCGAGACAATTTTTTCCAGACCATGAACGACTATCGCTTGGGACACCGCAGTTTAACCATATGCAAATGTCGAAAGACCAATGTTCAAATATCCAAGTTCGAGCTGAGAAATATTCTTGCTTCGTATAGCCACTTGAACCAAGACCAAGCCAAGAAAATTGGCTTGGTCTTGGACTTATAAAACATCGGAACAAATTTGAGCGCTGTAGAATGGATATTTAAAAGGAAAACAAGACATAACACGGAGACTAACCAATAGAATATGGTATTATTTTCTTTTAATTATAAATGCGATAAACAACAGATTGTCAATCTAGAAAATTTTTGTATTCTAACAACCGAAATAAAATACAACGATTTGCAGGCGAAACTGTTGCTGTTAAGTTGCGTTATTCATTACACAGAAATACAGATGGAAACTTATATTTAAACCACTTTACTCACTAATATTATTTATAAGGGATATTTTTTTATTAGTTAGCTCGTTTCTAAAACACAAATTTTCTTTTCACGAAAAACAGCAAATGGGAAAAATAGAACGAGTAGAGAACAACATAAATATTTAATCTTACAACTTAACTACAGAACTACCACAGTGATGTAACCATTACACTCCGCTGGACATGTTTGAAAACTATTCAGACTAATAGAGCGTTCTACGACTTACCGTGGAGCTCACTGCTGCCTTCGTCAGATATTATATTTGGCAGTTTTAGTTGCCACTTCCCATCTGTTACTAAAGCAAAGTTCTCGCATTTGCCCGTGGACGATTTTGCCAGGCGAAAGAGCTTCAGCGAGAAAGTACCAACCCCAAATTGAAGAGCTTGCTCATTCAATCCCAAAAATTCTGTCAGATGTTTTTTAAATTCGAATACTCTTGTGTGTGTTTATCTTTGTCAACCAGAACTCGGCTACGGTGGCGTTCGATTGCGACTTCTTCGCCTTTTCGGAAAAAACTCACTATCACTTTTATGATTCCACTCATGCTGACACGGCTGGACCGTATGAACAAACAATGTGGTTGAAATATTACAGCGGGAGGTTTCGTGGGCTCGAGTACCGGAAATTGTTCTGCAAAATGATTCCGCGCTCTTCCGGCCAAAAAGTAAGAAGATGACAAGAAATTCTATTGTTACCTTTGATGTGGTTACTTTGTAAACTAGAAAAAATACAAAATGCTGTTTTGATCTCATCTTTCTGAAAACAAATATCGATAATGTCGGCCCATGCCTGTAGTCGGTTAATTTTTTTTCTGTCGGTAGTCGGTAATTTTTTTCTCGTTTTGTCGGTAGTCGGTAGTATTTTTCGCCCTTTGTCGCTAGTCGGTTAATCCCATTCACAACCTCATGTTTGTTTAGTTGTCGTTACAAGCTTAAACTAGAACCCAGACCTCACGGTATGAAAGTCACTATTATAGTATATTTTTATCTTATTAAATATAGAGTTATTATTAAAAGTTATTAAATGTAACTTTCGTAAAGCCTCCAGCAAACTTCTCAACTTTTTGCCGAAAACCTATAAATTGTTAAGTCTGCGCTCGGGTTGCCTTCCAATACTTTCCAGGCAAACGAGGAACACGTTCCTTTAAGCCAGAATTCCATTCCATGGATTTCGCGCAGTAAATAGATGTTTTTATAATTTTTTAGGATCCTTCTTAAGAGATTTTTCTCAATAGAAACTGTAACGGCAATGTCAAGAACAACGAACGAGATATCTATAAATAAAGAAAATGCCCTTTTTTTCCTTTTATAACTAACGTTACTTTGTAACGCTAAGGTAAACATTACGCGCTCCGATGATCCACGCATCCAAGCTATTTTTGAAGCCGGTTACGTATTGCGGACGTATATTATTCAGATAGATCTCGTGACTTGAGGATCCAAAATGGCAGAATGTTGCAAGGTGGCTTTCAAGGTCTTCGCCGTTTTTTTCGTGCTTTGCTCATTCCAGAAGCTATCATTGGCATCCTACAGACTGACACGTACAGCTTACGATGAGATTTTTAAAAAGTTAGGTGTCTCTCTTGAGTCACTTCCAAATATCTCTTTCACTTTGAACGTTTCCGAGGAATGCAGGGAAACTCTGACGAATCTGCCCTCAAAGCCTGACTTTACACAATGTGAGTATGGATAGCGTGTTAAGTTTATAAAAAAGCACAACCATTGTGTCATCTTGTTTGTGCACGGTGAACTGAAAAGTTAAATTAAGCTTTCACGAGTCGCTAAGTCAAAAATACCGCTTCCTGTCGCCGATGTCACGAAAACGTGAACAAAGGCCATATCAAACTTAGGATCTAAGATGCATCCTAACTTTCTTCACTCAACGAAGCTTTTTTCTCTAAAATGAATTTTTTTTTTGTGAAGACTTGTGTGGCGTTAAGATAAATGTAAGCACTCGGAGTTTGAAGCAGAATCATGAATTAAGAATCAAAGCGATTAGATTAGAAGGAATCGTGAATTTTCGTGTTTAAAACTTGGTACTCGTGAATTAATAGATATGTTAAAATGTAACATGAAATTTGGAAAAAAGTTGCTGACAAATCATGAAGCATTGCGCCAAAAAAAGACATGACTCATAAGTCTCGAGGTCAAACGAATGCATGTTTACCCGGCATTTATAATTCTTTAGTGTTGATCGGCGATCGCCAAGCGATTGGGTTTCATTTCGTACGTCATTCTTAAGGCGACCAATTAAGGATTTCGTGCCCTCCATTTCAGGGCTACTTCAATGTAATCAGAAGCAGACGAAGGTATCAGTTAAGAAATGGAATGCAGGAAATTTGTCTCGGAATCTTCTTCTGTTATTTCATTCTCATTTTTGTTCCGGCGAAATACTCAACCGGTTGTTGCGTGACATTATTCAATTTTACTTCAATGAAAACAATGGTGATCCGCTCATAAATTTATCGCGGTCTTGATTTTACGCCGATGCCTTTAAAATGCGTTAAACATTGTTCAATTTTGTTAAATCATGATTGCATTTTGGTGTTAAAAAACAAATGTTTTCAATGGCTACTCAGTAAGAAAGACATTACTTGCGGGGACACATAAGAGAGGGTCACGCATTGTTGTCTTTGTGAGATGGTCTGTCAATATGGCAAGTGCCGGAAACCAATCCATCATATCAAAGCGTCCTATGATGGAGTGGACCTTGGCAGACGATTATTATCACTTCGAAGGCTTTTCTTAGTTGTTGTTGTTGTATTACGTGACCAGAGAAACTGTGTAAAGGAGACTGAACTCGAAACGTCACTAAAGGTCATCACGTCGAAAAGGATTACACAGATTGTAGTCGCAAATTTCGTTAAATCGACAAAACAAAACCAGACTAATCGATGCAAAACACAAAGCGAAGAAAAGCAAAGCCATCGAAGCGGTGAAAAAAAAAACCACTACGACTGAAATAGTCTTCAACCAACGCAGAAATAAACCTGAACTGACGAAAAATAATCAACCGAGACACAACACACAAATGCAAAATAAAACCAAACATATCGAACGAAGAAAGAACACAATATGAGACTAATTAACAAGAACTACAAGAACGCCAAGACTAAAGCTTAGCAAAAACAAAAAACACGAACAAAGACAATGATGTAATCGTGGCGCCTAATCAGAGAATGATACCAGTAAACAGAAGTGTAAATTGATTTTTTTTTCTTTAGACCTAGATGCCCTTGGTAAACCTCAAAGTGGATTTCTATTGGGAAATTTTGGTTGGTTAGGATCCTACAGTGAATGCACAAAGACCATCAGTGATGCACACTATTGCCTAGCTTACATCTCATTAAATAAGGTGAAGTGTTTACAGATTGTTTGATCCAAGATACTTAAGAGATGCAACTTCTGTTTGTTGTTTTTGTTGTTGTGGCTACTGAATTACACTTTCTCCCTATGAACTGAAATTGCTAAATGGACGTACATCATCAAAACTCGGAAAGAAGAAAGAGTTGCAAAGATACAACGAAAAATTCTTCAACAAAATATTTTTGCTATAATGAAGGTAGATAAGTCCCCATTCTCAAGCAGTCTATGCAGTTTGTAAATGATAATTCGAATGTTAAAAAACAAACAAACAAACAAAAAACATAACTCTCCTTCCAAAGGCAATCTCCTCCTTTTCCTGGTGGAGTTGAAATTTAGTTTAGAACCCCTCTTTCATGAAGATGATGTCCAATTTTATTTTAATCTGGGAGATTTAGCCATCTGTATGCGAACCTAGAAGATTTTTTCCAACCTCATCAGCGTTTTATTAGAATTCTTCTATGGTACTAATTTTTCTGATTGTTTTTTTTCCCTTTTTCACGAAGACTGTGCCCATACATTGGGGTGTCTGTGCGCCAAAACAATGCAGTGAAGAGGATGTAACGAAAGCTCTACAAGAAATATTTACAGGTAAAAACACATGTTCAGTGTCGTTTCCTTCGATGAAGGTCCGCGTATAGATTTTGACTGAGTTATGTTTAAAACATGAAGTAGTGAGATAGCAAAATACCAACTACATCCACAGCTGTAATGCTGATGTGTGATCAGTGTTTAGGTTTTACCCGGGCCAACTGGCCACCTAGGCGAACTTATCTCGGTTTCCTTAGCATGAAGTAACTTGTGACTTGAGGTATCACTACTCTCCCCTGGATGGGATGTTAGTCCGTCGCGCGGTTACCCTCCAGCATTTTAGCAGGCTTCCCTTACGATTCGCCGGTATCCTTTTTATACTCTTCGGGGGGAGGGGCACTGTGAGAATAACGTGTCTTGCCTAAGAGCACAACACATTGACCTGATCAGGTCCTGAACCGGAGTCCAGCGCACTAACCATTAGCCTACTACATCTCTCACTTGATCAGTGTTTACATACTCTTCTTTACCCAACAAGCGATAGCCAACTACAACTAAACAATGGTGAGGATTTGCACTTTCTTAAGTGAAACCAGGGTCGACACGAGCTCGTTCTTAATTGTATGAACTGCCAAGAAGTGAAAAGGAATATAGAATATTTGTTTTTCAGTTAGTCCTAGGAATTTGGTTTAATTTTTCCAAAATATTATTACTTTTTTGTTATTATTTAAATCATCATCAGCTGTCCATATAACAGTGTAATGAAGTTGTACAGAGAACCTAAGTAAGTGTATTGATGCTGCTTGGAATGAAAAGATTAAGGCCTAAAGGGTTAATGACGTAGAAAACAAGATTAATTGAAGAAACACATACACTCTAACGACAAAATACTCCCCTTTTCAGGTGGCAATGAGTCGGTGGTGAGCTTGGACCCTCAGCCAGTTAGTTTCATCGGAGATAAATCCCATAAGAAACCTGTTTTCTGTAATAAACCTTCGGAATACACAACGGGAGTAAAGTTAACGCTGTGAGTACATATGCTGATTATGAGACAAAGATATTCAGTGTAACACTATTGATGACTGCCGCTTTAAAGTGTGCCTTGTTCCCAAAGAGTCACATCTTTTCAGTTAAGATAATTTATAGCGTAATACTTGGGCCCTCCTCTGACGGCTATAGCACTGCTATCAAATTTGTGCAATACTCCTGCAAATCTACCGGATGCAACATAATTCCTTTTGCTAATTATGCTTTCTGCCAACTAGTAATTTGTTGTTGGGCCAGCGCGCGCGATACGTTAAAAACTATACTCACAAGGCCATAGAAAAATTTCCCAATAGTCTGAGCTTTTGTTCTACATTTAAATTTCTCAAAATCATCGCAGAGTTATACCTCAATTTTGAGTCCTTCCAAATGTATTAAATTTACAAATCCATGAGAGGTTTGATAACTCTCTTAGACTGCTGTAATATTGTCGAACCTTTTTTTTTTTTTACACAAGACGAATTACTATTGATTTTCAATGGTTCAAGAAACTCTAACTCATACCTGACTCTGAATTTGCACGATGTCCTGTAGGTAAGTATTTTTTTTATTCTCTTCATCCTCACAGGATTTTAATTGGCTTAGTCTTGCTTCTCTGTCTGGTTGGAACCAGCTTGGACATAGCTATTGGCTTTATGAAACCACACTCCACACCGGTCAACAAAAGTGATGGCTTCATGCCGGTCAGAGGGGCCTCCATGGCAACAGACCATGATACCTTCAGTGACAGCTCAAATCTAATCCACTCTTCCACAGTGTCCTCGAGTTCAAGGCCAATTTTGTTGAGCCTTCCTCAAGAACCCGCTAAGCCAAGTAGGTATTATGTAAATCAGTGTGCTGTGGTCGTTGAACTTTTATTGCGCTTATTCAACTGTGGATGTAGTGTATCAATTCATCCTCTGAGGGTTCTAAATGCTACAGATATTTTTTTGAGAATTGTTTGATCTGCGGGTTGGGTTGCTTCCCAACTTGTTCAAAGTCGCCCACTCCCCCCCTCACCTTTTCGTTTCGTAGCCTAAAGAACCTTGGGATCATCGGAATTCTCTTTCCTCACCTCATGGAACCATTATGTTTGAGAGGCCAATGAAATCGCGTATAACTACTTGTTTTCACACAAAGATCTTTTCCATTGAGAGCTGCGTTGTCTGATGCTAAATAGAAGGTTTCATAAGGCTACGAAGACCACACTTACACGACAGTTCTGGACGTTTATAAAGGATGTGTAAGGCTTGAAAAAAAATAATCCGCCAACGAACCAGAATGGAAATCAAATATCGAAAGGATCCTCAAAGGTGAACCTCACTGATTGAACACGCCGATGTGTCCAAACACTGAATAATGTTTCCGCGGAAGGAGAAAGAAAATTGTAGACATAAATTTTAGGAAATTCAGATGTTTTTCTTATCAACGATTTGAAAATTTTCAGATTGACCGAGAAGAGTGTGGTCGCCTTCCGTTTGAATTTCTGTAGTGGGTTTGCAAAATGTGTCACAAGGTGTATTTCCCCGACGAATTTACTGCGATAGTAGACCGTCTGAGAATCATACTAATGTTTATGCAGCACTAAGATATTTACAGTGCGAGTCGCTGAAATACTCAAGTCGAACCCCTTCAAACTGCAGCCTTTAAAATAGGACAAGTGGCACTCTCTATTACTTAACAAGATTTCTTTGATTTTTTGCCGTAGATTTTGTGTCGCGATTCTTGTTATGTTTTTCATGGATCCAAAATACAAATCGCATCATGGATACCAATGTCCCTCCCAGTGCCATCACATCAATTAATGGTATGAGAGTGCTAAGCATGTGGTGGGTCATCTTAGGACATCTCTTCTCCGTACAAATGATAACATCTATTAGTAAGTATTTGATTTTGCTTATATTTTGTCTTCTGTAAAGATACTAATTACACTGACAGTTTCTACATTACTTTACTTTTTATTTAGCTACTAACGCTATCGGCACTATAATATTAAAGCTATTTGCACTTTAGTATCAACCCCACTCACAATTCTACTGCTACTACCACCGCTACTATTTAATTTTAAATTTTAACGCTAAGTTAGGTTGCACTAAGTTACTACTAAATGCTACTGACACTACCATATTGGAGCCACAAACATTACAATACTAGCAACACTTACAATATCATCACTTCTCACACAACTTACATTACAAGTGTTGATTGCACTAAAATATCTCTGAAACGAATTTAAAAGTTGTTTTTCTCAATCATTATTTTGATCAGTTTTTTCTCTCATATTAATTCTTCACCTGTTGTTCCTTTTTCTTTTTCATATCACTTGGTTTATGACGAATGTGGACAACTTGTCTCATCGAGATATTTACGAGCGTCTTGCAACTAACCATATCAATTTTCTTATTCTGATTTGCTGTAGGTAATTTGAAGTTATTTACGAACATTATTCATCGGTTCACATTCCAAGCGGTTGGCAATGCAACCTTTTCAGTGGATACTTTCTTTTTCCTCAGGTACGTTCTGCATCTTTTAGTCCTGAAACCATTTTCGAGGTCATCTTAAACCCTGAATAAAATCCAATGTAAACGCATTTTTGTAAGTTTGTCTCCATATTATGTGAAATTGTGTAACGGAGGGGGGAGGGGGTTGGGGGATTTTTTTAAGGGGGGATCACATGGTTTTCGGGAGGAACAAAGCGGGATCAGTCGTCATCAACAGAGTATTAAAGAGGTACCATCAAATATTGACCGCCCATTAACTGCAAACGAAGGGGATTATGAGAATTCTACAGAGCCTACTGGGTAAATTTTATTGTAACACAACCAAAATCCTCCTTTTCCTTCCCCCCTTCTTCCCCCTCCCCCCCCTCCCCAGGCGGTAAGTAACGACCGGTCCTAACTCCAGACAGCTTCCTGCCAGTATCGTGATCTCCACTTTTTGCGACAGATCAGTACTAGCTCTTTATCATGTAAACAACGTTGTTATACATGGATTTCCAGCTCTGAGAAAAGCCGTAACAACACACGTGAAAAAAAATACGATATTTTTTCACGTGTATTTGATGTCGCCAATCAGCTGCTGACACGTCACTCGCTTTTCGCGCCACTCGGTCTGGCAAAGCCTTCGCAATTCTTAATCCAAAGTTTTTTGTCGGAATTTTTTTCGGATTATGGCTGCGAAAACACCGTAAAATCCGTGTCACTTACCGATAGTGATGTTCAAACTTTCCTAGAAGGGGAAGAAAACCAAAATACGGAAAGAAAAACCGAAAGTTACAACTTGTAAATTTCGGTTTTTCAGTGGTTTTTTTCGGTTTTCAGTGGCTTTGGCAATGGCATTTCTCGCGGCTGAGAAAGAAAATCGAAGACTGGAAGATTTGCCACAGGCCGATTTTGGCCGTGTGCCTGAAAGATTTCTTCTGTCGATAAGGACCAATTCAATGAATGAGAATTTGTATAATGTAAACTAGGCCCATTGTTTGTTTTGTAGTGATTCAACCCATGTTATAACATAGCTAGTTAATTTGCCTAATCTAATTCAATAGCGCGAGCGTGCTTCATATTCCTATTGTGCACGCTCATGACGTCAGCAAACAAATCCCTCGAGAAAAAAAATTTCCATCGGGTTTAAAATGTTATAAAACAATTGGTTCATATGTCAGCTGTGCGTTCATCGAGATATGAAGCACTTGGGAAGTTTGGAGAGCACTCAAGAAGATAGAGCTGCTCTCGGCTACGCCTCGAGCAACTCTTACGCATCTTTCGTGCTCTCCAAATTTCCCGCGTGCTTCATATCTCTATGAACGCACGCTGACGTATGAACCAATTGTTAATTTTCATCTTGAGTGCGCCAACGCATTTAACGATTTTTATTCGGGGACTGTCGATCCTTTCATTTTCATTCAGTAATAAAGTCGACTTTTCTTGTCAGTAAAAGGCTCTTGAGTTTAGACGATAAACAAAATAATACATGGTTGCTTGTAAATATGAAATTTCTCTTCTCGTGTTCAACTCGACTTCTCATTCGTGAGCTATCGCACCCATGTATTATTCTCTACTTATCAGTGTATCTATGGTATTCAGCAGCATTTTGAAAAACACAACTGAAAGATGTTATTTTCTTGATTTTCTAGAGGAAGTTTTGCAAATTGAGTGATGATCTTAACTACTTTTATTCATTTTGAAACCAGCGGCCTTTTGGTGGCTTATCTGGCACTTCGTAATATGGAAAAGAAAAATGGGGAACTTCCACTCTTCATGTATTACTTACACCGTTTCTGGAGGTACAAGCATGGATATGATATTGTATTTTTTTACTTCTATTCAGAGGACGGTAATATAATATTTAGAGTGTAGAAGGTACTGTACAAGTTCAAGTACCTTCAGTTCTAGTTGTGCAGTTTGACATTGCGTGTGAAGGGCTGTTGGTCAAAACAGCTTCTTGAACCTGTAATTACTCTAAATGCATTGAGGGAATTCAATTCGAATATCTGAAATTTGTCTCTTGGAAAACATAGGCGGACAAAGCTCACGTCTCGAGAAAAAGCCGACGATTAATTCATGAAAGCGTCAGGAACCGTTGAACATTTGAACACGTTATAAGGAATAGTATGGGGAACGAAATATGGTGGATTTACGACAATAAATATTTCGAAATATGAACATTTTACACGTGAAATCGATAAAACTTACTCACACCCTGTGTGTCCGTCGTAGTTTCTGGCGATTCCTGTCATTTTAAGCTTGCTTTACCATCACTGTTATTCATGTCAAAAGACTTCGTCCGACAAATGAATCAATCTAGAACAGGAAAAGCACGGAAAGCTGTGCGAACACGGGCCTTAAAGTTTAGGTTTGGAATAATAAATCGGCAATTTAAAAACAAACGTGTGCTACTTGTTGAAAGACTCAGCTGAATATCTAATTAACCCTCTGGCTAGAGGATAGACCCTTCAGGCGAAAGTCGATTGTGTGACGCTTTAAAACCTCTACATTTTTACGTTGAGGTTCTTATTTTTGTGATAATAGTATTGAACTGGAAGACATCTCGTTAAAAGTTTATTTCATCAATTCTTTACAGGTTGACTCCAACTTACATGTTCGTTTTGCTGTTTTTCGATAAAATGACGCCATTCTTGGGCGAGGGTCCGATGTGGTATACATTGCAGGCGGGCAACACTTGCGGCAGTTACTGGTGGACGAATCTTCTCTACATCAACAACTTTTATCCCACTAAATTTTCAATTTCGGTATGACTTAAAACTAATGTTCAGGATAGTAGATGTTGTGTATGTTTAAATGGAGACCTTTACTTATTATCAGCCTGGAAAAAGAACATGCCTGTTGAGACTGAGGGACATTTGCAGAGGGAAGAATTTCGGAGTCCTGATATCCAAACTCCATTCCCACGTTTTAAGACAGATACGGAAGTGTAGCCTTTTGTGGACTGTTTATTGACAGTTTTACGTGTATGGATCCTATCATTGTTTTCTTTACAGTGTATGGGCTGGTCCTGGTACTTAGCTAATGATATGCAGTTCTATATCATCTCTCCTGCTATCCTCTTCACGGCATACAGGTATTCAGGCTAAAAATCTTACTTCTTTAGAAATGTTAGGTATCAACCTTGCACCATCCAGACAGAACATATATATTTCGTTGTGGCCTGAATTTTCGCAAAAACTTAGTGTGCACTATAGCTTCATGCTAGGAAAACTGTAAGCCTCATATTCGGTTTCAAGATGTGTTTAGACCAATCAATAGATAAAATTTTGATTTATTTTAGTCCTGAATTGAGTATGGTAATGCTCCCAACTGCTGCTTTTGCGTGGCGCTTTAGCGTTTCTGTGAGGTTCTAGTAATACACAGAATTAAACCTTTTTCGTGTTGAAAAGTATAGTTCACTTTAAGGATAGTCAATGATTTCGTATAGTTTCTACTTTTGAAATATAGAGTCCTTTTATTATTTGTGTGATCGACTGACATGACCGCTGTATCAAGATGTAACGCTGGAAACGAAAGTACACAAATGGTACTTATATAACTGTCACTTCTTTTGTGCCAAGGACGCAAATGTATTATTGGCACAAAAAAAATTATTGCTACTAAGATTTTCTCATAGGGAAATTCGTGCATTTTTCTTAACTTGCATCCTAGAGTATTTTTGTTGTTTCTAACTGTGACGTGTTTTTGTGATTAGATTCCGCTTGCGGGGACTGCTTCTCATTGTTGCTGCGTTGATGGGGATCAGTTTTATCACAACAGCTATCTTATATGCACATTATCATCTTGCTGCAGTTCAGTTAAGTCCTGCAGCTACTGCTGAAGCGTAAGTCATTCTTACTTACCCTTATGTAAAATATGCAAAAATAAATTGCAAATCCATATTGAGAGAAGAGGCAGCGTGCTGGTTACTGTGATGAACGCCGGATCGAAATATCAGGGTTTAAATCGTTGAGAAGGTTTTTGGGTGTGGCATTTTAATCTCACGGAAACTGTTTTCACCGGGCCCAGTTGTTCGAGGTAGTTGGTGCTAAATCAGAATTTAGAGATAAACTTGATTTTGATCTCTTTTCTATGAAACTGTGCATTATTCTAGAATTTTGAGAGGTTTTCGAGGAAAAAGTGTACCCCCTGTATAAGCAGGAAAATTTTCGGCAAAGCTCTCAGAGCTAAATGAAAAATCTGTCCTTGCACCGAGCTAGCGAACTTGTGATTCGAACAAGCCAACCAAGGAATGTGAATCGCTGCCGAAAGACAGCCAAGAAACTTGTCACGTAAATTGTAAATCTTAAAACCTCTCCCCACTGGAACAAAGGGCCTACTCTGAACTTAGCATTGGAGATTAACAACACGCCACGATAGTTGTGTGAACTTGCAGGTTTATGGCTGGAAAACAGATAAAGCGCGTCTATCACAAGCCAAAACACGCGATTTAATCAAAGAGGCTGACCTTTGCAGCAAAAGCCCTGATTATTAAATCGCTTATGTGTTTCTTGTTCATCATTTTGTTGTAGAGCGGCTGGTATTGATTCTTCGTCCCTCACATATGTCAAGCCCTACTGTCGAATTGCACCATATCTTGTTGGTATGGTGTTGGGTTACCTACTTGTTCACGCAAAGAATTGGAAGCTTCCCTCAAAGGTACTATGTTGTATTTTGATGCCTATTCTTTTCGTTGCTTGGTGTTTATTGCTGTTGAATGTCGTGAATGATTCCGAGAGGTGCTCCCACGATTAGCTACAAGATTAACATTGTATAATTTGTTCCAATTACATTTATTTCAGATTGCTATCATTATGAATTTTTAATGAGTTAAATTTACGGATTTTTAAGTGAATCAGTTTCTATTGTGTTGCCGAGGAGAAATATTTCTGAAGATTTATCAGTTGCCTTTAATTAACGCGATCATTAGAGATCTTGTTTTCTCTTGTAAGACCAACATGCGCTTGCTGAACATGGCTGGTTGGTGTGTGGCTATTGCCCTCGCTCTGTCGACGCTTTATGGCGAATACAAAGCTTTACGAAAAGACCATCCTGAACCTTTCTCTCGCGCCGAGAATATCACATACGGGACATTTTCCCGCTTTGCGTGGAGCTTGGCCTTAGCCTGGGTGATTTTTGCTTGTCAAAACGGATTTGGTGGTAAGTTTTTGTGTTATGAGAAATCTCAGCAGTTTTACGAGGTACATTATGTGTTTTTGCATTTTGAGAATTAGGCGACTTTTGTAATCCATTTGTTTTTACTTGTCTTTGCTTGTCTGCTTTGAAGGTTTGGTGAATCAAATTTTGTCAGCTCGATTCTGGATTCCATTAAGCCGTCTGACTTACTGTGCGTACCTTGTCCATATAATTGCCATTGTTGCACTCTATGGATCGTTCGAGACTGTGCAAGCATATTCTGATGTCCACATTGTAAGTTGTGTCGATTTTGTCTTAAGAAATTTATAGAAATTAAAGAGAACAACAACATAGTTTACTTACATTAATCGCGTAAACGAGCTAGTTAGTATTAGTTGGAAACGAATCTGAGCTCATTAGTGTTATCGTTTTTTAATGGAAGGGTCAAACACATCCATTTGACATTTGCTGAGTTAAAGGCTTGTGAAAAGAATTCGAGAATGATGTGGAAATCTTTTCCCCTGCTTTCTTGTGAAAAAGTTGCACTCACGAGTGTGCTTTTTGACTCAACGACAATTTAGGACTGAAGAAGAACTAAGCCGAATTTTTAACTCACGCCTTCTTCGAAGGGCGTGAGTTATTAGTGAATAGTGCGACAAACAAGAAAAATCGTCGACATTCAAACTTCTTGCCATTGCTTCAACTTCATTACAGGAATAATCTATCGCAGCCTTCGACAAAACTTGCCTCGACAGCTCTCCTTACAGGCACATGATTATGCGTAGACCAATGTTTCTAACTGTTGTGTTACTTTTCTTTGCAGTCCATCTCTTTTGTTGGAGTGGTCGGTATTTCATATGCAGCCGCTTTCGTGGTGTCAGTTTGCGTGGAATTTCCCATGATGCAGTTAGAGAAGCTTATTTTTGATCGTTGATTTCTGAGGTCGTTTTCACTTGTCATATTGCGCCATACAATTAAATGCTAATTCTCGGTCTTATAGCCAGAAATTAACGAATCTCGAAATGCAGAAAAATGATAACAAACTTAACCGAAATCTTGTCATCAAACCTCATAACACAATCTTTTAAACTTTCTGAAACACCATCCTTGTTTCCTGAGAGGTCCTCAACATTAACTTCATGGTTCGCATGTTGTTAGAAAGCGTAGTAAAATCAAGGCCACAACTCAACCTCACACATTTAGCAATTATCATCGTGCGATAGAGCTTTTATTATTTTCCTTCTCAGATAAATATCGTTGTATTTCCAAGTCAAGTGACCTTGCGTACGAAATTAAAAACAGAATTTCGAATTTTGAGGCCATTTACGATTAAAAGCGAGATTAAGCTGCTTGATGGTGGGGGCGTTTCGAAAGACGTCCATTCTAGAGACTAACTTTTGTTACCTTGCAAGTCTTGTTAACTTTTGTATTTAACGATTAAATCTTGCACTTATTTGTCAGTGGCTTCAAAATTGTTAATTATAGTTAATCTTACCGCGACAGTTTTATGTGTTTACCAAACCAAGTTACATGGCTATGCAGAGGGCCTAATACCCATGTCTTGTACTGTTAGCTTGGTACTTCATATCTAACTTTTGTAAGTAATAAAGCATACGAGTAAGGGCTTAATGCCCCTTTTTAACCCCTGTAAACATTACTTGTAACATCGCATCGTAGGATATGAGTATTATGATGCATAATAAAGGGGACGTTTACGTTTGGTGATATAAATCAGGGCCGTTTTTTTAGTGTTTCGTGTCTTTACTTCACATTAAATGATTTATCTTGGCTTGAATTGCCTAGTCCGTAAACCCTTCTTATTCGCATTTTTTTTTCGCTTATGATTGTACGTTTGTTTGTTTTTATCTCTCACTTTTTCGAAACAGAGACCAAAAAACTTTCATGGTTGATCTGATTTCCGTGGATTCGATTTTTGTGGAGTTCGTGCTTGATCAGCATACCACACAGTTCCCTGATTATTTTGAACTTTTTAGCTGCATTGTAAAACGCCAGCTCGTCTTGTACATTTTGATAAAAGTTTAACTTAATTTTGCCTTAGTGGGGCTTTCGTATGACCCTCTCACTCTTGATCAGAAAAAGGAACCTGGTGTACAGACCGTGGGATCTGCTGTGAATAAGTCTTTGACGAATCGTCGTTTGCTGGCGGGATCAATTCATGTTTCGTCAGCTCCGGTCCCTGGGTAGTTGGCACATCTCCGACGCGACCTACTCGGCGGCATCCGAATAACCGGCAATAAGCTTTCCTGTAGGAAGGATTCATGACTCCATAAATTATAGGGTTAATGGCGGAACTTGTAATACCAAATATGGTATACATGTAATAGGTCCCACGGGTTAGCTCCCATTCCGACCCAAGAAATGCATCGACAATGTCAATCACCAGTACTGGTGTCCAGCACAGGACGAAGCCTACCACAGTAGCAAATAAAATCTTGGTGACCCTGATATCTTCCAACGAAATTACTATTTGGCGGGTGTTTCCTTTCCGAAGATTGTTTGAAACGTTTTTCTCATGGGCTTTCAACGCTTTGAACACACTCAGGTAGCATACGATGAGAATTAACATTGAGATGGCAATAAAACCGTAAAAGGGTAGCACGAGCAAAGTGAACTTCGATTCCATGAAACAAAAGAACTTTCCAGGTTGGAATACGTAATCTTTACCAGCCGCAGTGTAAGTCAAAGGTGTGATAAAGGCAGATGCCCATCCACCGAGTATGATGAGGACTGCGTTCCTTGGAGTGAAGATAACTCTGTACTGTGAGGTTTTGACAATATGAAAATATCTGAGAAACAAAACCAAAAGGTATCAGTAGATGGACCCTTTTTGGAAAATGGTGTCAGTAAATATGAATCTGTTTCGGCAAATCACTTCTAATCAAGTGTGGTAGAGGTTTAGTCATTCATTTTATTTCTATCCAGATGAATAAAGTGCAATTCTAAATTGTAATACTTATTGGACATTGTGTATTTCTGGTTGTATATAGCATCCTCCAAAAATCAGCAGACATTAAAAATTTTAATTCCGTCAACTCCCTGATATTAGGCGCAATGTAAACTGCTCGAGTCAAGGAAAGGAGTTGACAAGAAATCTCTGGTTTCGTCTCTAAACTGGAGGAGGAACCATAGATTGAATTTCAAGGAGTTACATGATGATTTAGCTTAGCAAACGCAGGCCGGTGCCTTCTTTCCAACCAATAGAACCCAGTGCTCGTGCTTTCCCGCTCTTTCATCGGCTCTGCGCCTTTCAACGCAAGGAATAAAAGGAAATTCTTTGGAGTAATTTTCTCTTAGAATCCCTATCCTGTCCACCCCGACTAGATGCAAAACTATTTTCAGTTAAACGTGACTTGCAATGAAAGCTTTTTTTGATGAGTTCGATTAAGTGTCCCTAAAATATTTAAGAAGAACCACAGTAACTACGCTACCGATTTTTCCGTCAGATTTGTGAGTTGTTATACATTTTAGTCAATTTTAAGACGGTCGGTTTTTCGACCTAATTTCAGCATAAACAACTCATGCAAGTCAAATCAAATGTGACCGAAAAATTCCTTAAGAAAAAAAACGGCATCTTAAAGTTAGAGCAAATTGTTTCAAATTCTGCTCATACAATTCGCTTAACTTACAAGTAACAATTCAATTAGGCTGGTAGCCTGACACCAATTTGAGGTATTTACTTTTTGGTTCAAAAAAAATTTATTCATCTAATGAATTTTGTTATTGCATTTCTTTGACAACGGAAAAAAATACTCAAATGGAATTGAATCTTCCAACATTTTACCATAGATCATCATCATGACACTAAAAAAGTACGGATGAAATGAGAATGCAACGATTAATAATTCGCCAGAAATTTAAGCGTGTCGCATGTTGTTCCAAAGTTTTTTTATTTACTTATTTTTATCTTGACTTGGGGAAACAAGTGCAAATAATAATTTTCCCGGTTTGGTACACCGAAAAGAAAAAAAATGGATCAGAATCAAAATATTTGAATAAAACGAATTGCAACTCTGTGAATAGGACTTCCGTGGTTTAAATAACCTCACTTTAAAGATAACGCCATTTTTTTGTTTAAAAAATGTCTTCTTGAAAGAGGAAAAAGTAATAATTGGGGTGAATCCAACTGTCAAGACAGGGTGTTCCGAATAAATGTAATGACACTGTATTTGCCAATAAAGTGTTTACAAAGGAAACCAGTAATAAAGGAATCGTGCATGGAAGGTTTCCCTTTTCCATTTAACAACCTTGGAAATAGCAAATTGAATTTATTTTTCATCCATTCGCACTCACGACACTTTTGACTCAACTGATCCTAACAGCGGGAAGGACTATTGTCAATGCCACATAGCACAAGGGCCATCATTGTTAACGACATTCATTTTTTTCTTCTTTTTTAACCCTGCATCGGCACAGCTTAATAAGAGTTTTTCCTGAAAACGATTTGCAGATCCTACCTTGCGCTATATTTTGTTTCTAGTTTCGTTCAATAAACTGAGAGGAAACAAATTATTTTGCATCTGTGCAATAAAAGAGGGGGACGCAGAAGACAACGGCGAACAAAAAGGGAATAGTGAGGCGACGGGTTAAGTTGACCTTATAGAGCGTTGATACTTACAAAATTAAGCCGAATGATAATCTTGGTTTATATGATCTACAAGGAACTGAGCTGCACGAGTCTGATTGGCCATCGATTGTGGTGCGGAAACTAACATTAAATTTTAGGTTTGGTCTTTTGTCTAATAAGTAATTTTAAATAATGTTTCCTCTTGCTCAAGGGAGAAAACTTGAATTTACCCTGATTGTAGCTTTGCTTTACAACACCGTTTCTCGTCCTCGTCATTACAATACATGCAGCGCAATTACAATTCCCCTTACCCATTCTATCAGCGAATGGCGCTTGCGTGCCGTTGATAAACGAATGCCAAAATACGCCTGGAAAAAATATTCACTAGAGCTAAGATAAAAAAAGTCAAACAAATATTGAAAACAAAGGTTGGCACTCTTCATCAAAACAGATCTTTCTTTCCAAATCTCTACTTCATTTATCAAAAATTGAATTCATTGAATTAAAACTGAATTTATTCTTACCTGTTTATCGCAACTAGAGCAAGTGTTCCTAACGAAGCACAGGCGACCAACATGACGATGAAACCTTGAATCTGGCAGAGTAGGTCTCCAAATAACCAGTCGCCAGTCATAAGTACTGCTATTGAAAATGGCGCGCACAAATCCAGCATTATGATATCAGATATCGCCAAGGAAACAACAAAATACGCGGGAATGTTCCGGAGACGATGATTTTTGTACAAGACCAGAAGAACTGCAAAGTTACCAACAGTGCCTACAGATACAATGAACGCGTACAGGAATGATTCTCCAGCAGTGGAGGAAATCGATCGGGACAACAGTTCTTCGTGTAGAGATGTCGTAGGAGCCGCCATGATTTCAGATTGCAAGTCAACTGATCACCACGCTTAAAGGGAAATAACTACAATCCTCAATGAGATAACATTTAAAAAAAACCTAACTGTCATTCACAAACAAACTTGAAAAGAGAAAATTAACATATGACACATGAACTAATTCGTTTGCACTTAAGAAGTGTTTCCTTACAGGCAATGTTTCCCTAGGGGCAACGTCCTTCACATAATCTTTAAAAGCCCCAAAATAAAACCTCTCCAAAGCTTCAATTAACACCCACCCATATTCCATATTCTTTCACAAACAGGTGTTTTGCTTGAAAATAAGATAAATATTTGATTAACAAATGACTTTTGTTGAATTATTTCGGAGACTGACGTCTCTTTATTCCTTACTGAATCCCTTTTTAATTTTCAGGAAAAATAGAAAATGTTCAGCTGCTTTTTCGAAAGCAAATTAGCGCTAACCATGGTTAAATTTTAATCCAGGTTTTTTTTCTTTTTCCAAAGCCTCTTAGGGAACATTTTCTCTATTGTTTTTAGAGCACCCAAGGGGCATATTGCAAGCAAAAAGATTTGAACTGAATTTTCTTTTAAAGCTTTTAGACCTGAAATCAAATTCCACCCTAACCTTGGATTATCTTCACCCAGCTTTGAACAACCCGGGTCAGAAGGTGATATGCGCAAGAAAAGGCAGAATTTATAATTTTAATTATTAAATATTTTTGCGCTTAAACAAAATGCCGCGAACATTTCAATGAAAAAAAAGCTTAATCTGATATAAATTTTAAGTAGATCCACCAAGTCTTAATTTTGTTCTAAGGGGGTTAGTTTCTAAAGAAACTGTAGCGCTGCGTCGGTGGGAGTAATGCAAGAAGATTTTGTTTTATCAACTGCTAACGCTCGAAACGTCAGCTTTGGAAACTTTGTACATGACGGTGGCCAATATATTTACCTTGTCAACTCAGTTGATGAAACCAAATTATCCTTAAAATTTTGCAGGCACCTTACCATATATAGACCGTTACGACTCACTATACGATCCGACTCAATCCCAGCTTCAGTTTGCAAATCAAGATTGGTTATTCAACATTAATCTGTCATTTTGCATTGATTAATAAGTGACGAGATTATCTAATATCGGTTTTCAAAAAAAATATCCATTACCTGTCGCTTCTCTTACCCAAAGCGTAAATTAAAACACATGATCTTAGTTCTTAACTGGTCAAGTGAAAGGTGACATATTGGTCTCTTACAGTTAACAATTAAAATCATTGTGAAAACTTGACTGAACAAAAAAAAATCAGGCCTCGAAAGAAGATTGTACTTACTCCCTCGAAAAGGAGTATGTCTTATCTCATACATTGTGTGTGAATTTAGTGGCGTACTTACTACTGTAAAGCGAAACTCTTTAAAACCCTTGACTACTTAACTCTCGTAATCCCAGTGTGACTTAACGAATAAAGATGGCACGGCTTAGGACCACTAACTGTCTCGTATGCAGTAGACAAGAAACAAAAGCGAGGATAGAACGAGAAATTACACATGCAAGATTTAATCATTTGCCATTAAAAGAAGCATATCCCTGCTATTAGGTGGAACGTTTGAAAGTGAAAAAATAGCCAATCATTTTGATATAATTTAAATAAGGGAAAAAATATTTAAAGTTTATCAAGATGCTAAAAAACGTGGAGTGTTTTCGCTAATATTTCGGCAAAACCCGTGCCGTTACTAGACTAAAAGTTCTCACCATACGGAAGAAATCCATCCTTAATCAAAATTGACAGGTAAAATCAATTTGCTTTGAGCCGATCTTTGTTAGTTCGAGAAAGCCCTGAAAAATATGCACATTACATTAAACGATCTGGTCACTCATTTTACCTGAATTGAAGCTAAGAGTAAGATACAATGAAAGTGGATTACTATATTGTATAGGTGATAATACACAAATCTACAGGTGAAAAGCGAAATTTTTCGGCACGTTAGAGCACTGACCCAAAGACTTTACCTTTCAGGTCCGTTGTTCAAAAACAGTCTTTTTTCTAAATACCACACAGGTAAATAAAGCTTTTCAAACGCTGATTGGCTCTTTCGGAAGTGATTCGCAAGTATCATACACCTCCGCGCAGCCGAAGAGACAAAATCGCGCCTAATTACAGGCAAACAATGAACTGAAAATTAGCACCCAATCCTTGTTAAACGCACTGTTTCTGCTAATTTGATTGTTAACCGGAACAAAAATGTCCCCCGTCATTTAAAGATCTTTAATAGGCGAACTTATCAAGCACGAATTCACTTTGTAAGATGACACTGTTGCAACACATGTAAGACTTAAAAGTGATATCGACTGGCGATAATTAAACCGCTTTCCACTTACTCTTTGAGCAAAAGTAGAGAAAAAAAATCATTTGCAAAAGAAAGAAATAGAAATTTAGTCATAACAGGTCTGCTCAGCAGGTGTTCAAATCGATGGTTTACTCTCGCAAACAATATTTATCAGCTTTTTAGGCCGTTCTGCTCAGTTTGATAATTAAAATTTGTCATGGCAAATACAGCATGTGCTTGAAGCTTTTGCATGAGACAATATGCCCTTCCATGAAAGCTTAAAATCAAACGCCAGTAATTAGAGAGTTACGATTTATCTCAGTGGCAAATGATTTCAGATGTCTTTTGAACTAATCAAGTAGGAATACGCCATAAAAATAAATGACTTATTTGCGAGGAAAACGCCTTAGCTTCGCCAATATATTCGTGATATTTGTTCTTAACACACACTTACAGGCAAATTTCCATAGAAATAAACGACTTATTTTACCAGCATAACTCTTGCTTTGGTCGATTTATTCGTGATCGATATTTATACTGAACACACAGATGCAAATTTTGAATTAATACATATAAGAAATGAGATCATCGCTGAGGGAAATAATTCCAACTGTCAATCGATCGTTGGAAAATTACAATAAATATAAAAGCCTTATTTAAAAGAAGAACCTTCGCTTCGTTATTTCATTCGCAGCAATGGTTCAAAACACTTACTGTAAGCAGCTTTTGGCGCGAAGTAAGAATCTGGAGAAATGAATTCGCCACTTAAACAGCATTTAACAACTTTGGTGTATTAATGCAGAGTTCAGATTTGTAACACGAAGATATTTGCAGTTCTTTATAGCATCTGCAACTTATCCATCATACGAAGGTAAAACACACACATAAACATTGCACTCGACCTTTTCTGACATAACGAGGGAAACGTAGACAAAAATACCTGTGGTTTCTTCAAATGTGAAAAGGTTTTCTGTTTGGTCGTCTAGAACCTTAGCAATCTCGTGGAGACTCGAAGCATCTGCTTTCCATTTTAGCACCCTCCTGCCTTTAACTTATCCTAAAATTGCTGAGGTGATTAAACAGAAGCGTGCGATCTGATTGGCTGACGGAACGTCATATCTTGCTAATATCACTTCGCACGGGGTGATTTTAATAATGAGTAGAAGCACCTTTCTTTGAAACACGCAAAACAGTCTAACGGTTGGCTTCGACCACTATCTTGCCATTTTTCATCTCATACTGTGAGATTTCTCACTGACATGACGACCTAGTGATTCTAAATGTTTCCGAGGAAAACGTTTTGATAATCTCCAAGGCCCGTGAATTTCGTTGCTTGTTGAATTTTGTTATCAATACAATAACGTCCTTATTTGCTTTATAAATGACAGGAGACTATTAATTACGCTTCGATTTACTTATGTTGCGAAATAAAAGCACGTACAATGAGGTCATCTATTACCAAACCTATGAGAAAAGAGGGTAAATACAGAAAGGGAAATGAGATAGTTGTAAAGGATCTTATAGTTGCTAAATATTCCTGTGTACTAACCGCAGTTCAAAGGCAAGAATTCTTCGCTCGCGCTTTTAGGCTAGAGGCTTAACAATGAGGCATCGCCTGTACTAGACCCAGTCTTCATGAACCCGAACACAGTTCACTTGATTCAGTAGCGAGAAAACGTGTTAGGTTACTGAGAGCCAATTGGTTAATCATTTGACATGATTAAAACACACCGTGTCTCGTTACTCATGACCGTGAGACAGGCCAGCTATGGGAAGAAATTATTAGTCAATTTCTATATGAGGGAGGATGTTTTAAGTGGTTTGTTGCGACTTACAGAATAACTATTCTAAACCCTATAAAATTAATGTCTCCTTAAGGTATAAAAGGCAACAGAACTTGAGGACAATCCGTAAAGGAACCAGGATGACTGAGGATACAGAATGGTTAACCATTATTCACCGTAGTGGAAGAAACATTTTCACTGACACTGAGGTGAATGAAATAATGTTTTAGTATGTGCCACACTGAAACCAAAATATTAGTTTATTTCTGTAAATACACCGAAAAATGCTCGGAAATCTAACTCTTGACGGGCGAGTTTGTCTCTTCGGCTACTCAGTGGTGAATTATACACACTTCTGAAATCGCCAATCAGCGTGCACGAAAAGAACTATGGGGTATATACAAATAAAACTGGTTACAAACAACGTAAGAGGTAAGGTCAAGTTTAAGTTCGAGCCAAGAGCTACACAAAGCGCTGGGGTCAACTCAAGTCCCCACTACATGCAGCGGCTGGGAGAATTGCCCCTCTTCCTGGAGTCGTGGGGCAAAAGACGAAGGTCCCATGGATTTGACACGCAACACTTTTTAAGAACAAAACAACAAAAATATGTTTTGGGCCCAGTCCAGAGTAATTTTAGCCCAAGAACATAAACTGTGTTACCATTACATCAGAGGATAAAATCCTCTTCAACAGTTCTTATTACTTTGTTGAGCTTGAGAAAATAAATACGGAAAAAACTGAAATAATCACCACAATGCCAAGATACAGCATTACAACAATTTACCGCTCGTGTCTTGGACACTAAGAGGGACACAGTTGACTCTCTTTCCAGCATTCAACTACACTCGATTGCAAAAACGTTGACACCTTGAAAGCATAAACCGTGAACGATGAGACCCGACGGATTTGTGGGTAGTGTTTAAACAATAACCTCATTTCCATCATGATAATCAATAATTTACTATTCTTATTCTTTGCAATAAAAAATACATTGCTGGAAAAAAAAGTATGCCCAAAGCATACTCGGACGATTTACGTTTACAGTTACAGTTTATGCTTTCAAGGTGTCAACGTTTTTGCAATCGAGTGTATATTCGATTCGCTCATGGGTCTTCAACATGATAATCTCTCAGTAGCAGACGCTGATATCTACTTTCGTTTGAGCTTTATTCTTGTAACTAATTGCGAAATAGTACAGGATCTAGATTAACATAAACCTTGACTGTTACGAACAAAATCGAGGAAAGGCAGCTTCGAAGGTAAACAACACCCGCTCGTTCGATGAAATTCTATTTATTCTTATTATTTGACTGTTCAAGAGCAAACTAAAGGTAACCACTGGGGTTAACTGATTAAGATCCTCACATAAGATTTCGCATCAACCAGCAACAGTGTTAGATCCTTTATGTTTTCCACACGTCAGCTCCACGTGTCTTCTTCACTGCCTTGAACCCTTTGCTAAACGGAAGTACCTGATGCTTTTTAATCGTTTGCAGTGCACCAGCGGTGTTCCCTATAGAGACAACAAAACGGTGTCATTCAGCCGCGCGCTCTTTGAGGTATTCCGAGGAGTCTGGGGCTGCTCTTTGAAACTCAAGAAGTGACAGCCGATCACAGTTACTACAATCAATTTGAACGGTTTCGTCATTTCTCTCAAGAGCACTAATTTTATCGACGCAATGACGATTCCCGTCAGTCAATTGGCCATACGAAGCTCGCAAGTTAGCGCAACTCTTACTGACTTACCTACATCAGTATATTACTTTAATTTAACAGAAGCGTAAGCCAGATGTAAAGGCTTTAAAGTTTTTTTTTATTTTTTGCGACTTCCCGATGTGTTGTGCATCCTGATAAGGACGCAAGCGTATCTGAAAGAGCGCTGCGGTCGGCTTGAAAATATTGACAATAGAAAGTAAAGAAAACACACACTCACCGCTTTGAAGCTCTATGTACACGGCCAATAAAACAACGCGTGCAGAGAAGTCTTTAGAATAGCCGAGAGAACAAGCCTACAGAAGAAACAAAGCTGTGGTGATCCTTGAGATTTTCAACAAAATAACAATGAAAGGACAAAAAATCAACCACTTTGCCTAAGGTTTAAGATGGACTTACGTTTTTGCCTGAGGAAAGGCGGGACGGGGGAAACTAAGGGACAAGGTGAGAGGGAGGGAGGGGGGTGGAGAGAGGAAGATAAGGTGTAGACCTCCATGTCCACAACCACATAACTGGACACACAACCAGCTTGATAAACTCACAAGGATTTGCTTCTTTTTCTCTTCTCTCCCAGGTTCTCCTTACACTCAAGGCACAATGAATACGACGTATCTAGACATCACAGCTCACGAAGACCAAGTTACTCCCTTTTTAGGTTTCTCGTTTCGTATACAATACTAAGCATTTCCATGAGCTTAAACAGTTGAGGCTGACTGCCATATATGACTTACTGAAAGGCTATAATGCTTCATCTTTTTGGCACAGACTTGCATGTGAAACTAACTAGTTGCACTCGACGCCTTTGAGTGTATTCATCTTTAATGCTTGGCTACCTTTTGTTAAGGGAACTCTTGGTAAAACTTTGTTTTATTGTTTGCATGAATTACCTGTTGTAAGCACTTCCGTGCCTTATCAAACTCGCTCCGTAAACTGTACACCCCGGCTAGATTAACAAGGAACGAGGAACGGGCTTCATTTAATGTCTCTGGAAAAGTCATCTTCTCACAGGCTGTTGAATAAACAGACGAGGAAAGGTAAAATTATTTGAAGGCCTAAAATGAAAAAACGACGCCAAAGGAGTTTGAACAAACTAAGCGAGCGCGCGCGAGCTAAAATATCCTAGCTAATAGTATCCTCGTTTAGCCCGCTTTCACTCCACGACCTCACTCTCAAAGTACCTTCATCCAACCAAAAATTTATATGGGTACTACTAGAATGTCAAGGAAACTAAACCATTCACTGAGTGGTAAACAGCAAATAGACTTACATCTCAGTGAACTTAACAGTTGGGGTTAACTGCCATATATGACTTACAGAAGAAGATGCAATATTCCCCGTTGCTTCATCCCCTTATTAACCATCAGTGACAAGATATTAGGGCCTGGTTGTTCAAAGGGCGAGTAACACTATCTAACGCAGAAATGGCTGTCCAGTTACTGCCAAAAACGTGCTGTGCTATCTGTTAGATAGAGATTTATCTAATGGAGAACGTCATCCACCCCTCGAACATCCGGGGTCAGGCCGATAACTGATAGTAGTAATCGCGGGTATTTATGGAAAGGGATTTTTCTTACCGCGAGGCTTGGTCGTTTCCTTTTCCTTATCAACATTCTCCCCTGATCCAACTGCGAAAGAAAATGGAAATATGACGGCCGAAAAACATGGCAAACAACACAAATTTCAGCAAAATGAAACTAATTACCATGGAAAAAATATTGAACACTCGGATCAATGTCAGTACCTAAGCAACTGCGCACGTACCCCTCCCCTAACCCAACAATAGTCAGCTGATAACAAGTTAAGGTTAATGTTGGGTAAGGAGGGGGGGGGGGGATAGATCCGCAGTTGCTAATACACTCACATTGATCCCGAAACTCCTCCAAAGTACAACCAAACTTTGTATATCAAGTGATGAGGCAAAATACCTTCCGCAGTAGTACTGGCCGGAATGATGTTAATGTTGTTGATATTATCAGGTGACAAATGCATTATAGCTTCCGGTAAACGATTCAGTTTGATCAGAGCTTCGGCAGCGTACAAATGGCCGAGAAACCTTTAATAAGGGAGAAGACAATCAAACAAATAGCATCTTTAATTAATGAAGATCTAAGTAAAAGGAAAGAAAATCTTCCTGTGATGGTTATCATAATAACTATGTTACATTTCCACTTACTTGAGTGCTCCTACAAGATTAGATTGTGAGAGAAGTTTCTGCGCATGAACTAAGGCCATCACATTGTCACCCAGTCCCAGCGCGACATAAGAACTGCACGCTAGAATGGAGCACCTGTAATGACACGAAACATTATCAATCAACATCTGCAGAAAGCACCAAAGGAATTGAGCCATGTTGTTTATTAGCAAGGGACTTGGAACGAAAATTCAAACCAACTCGATCAAAAATTTAGCCCTTTTTTTTTTTTTTTGCAGCTGTCTAGTTTGGGTGCCGATTTTTTTTTTAACGCTTCGCCGACGGTGACTACCTTTTTCTCGAATCACATTCAAATTTAACAATCTGTATATTTCGCGTTTCAAATCAATCGAACCCAATCGATATCAGGCATTCGTATTCCGTCCACAACTTGTTAAAAACATGTATAATAAGAATTCTAAACACGTGACTCCATTAGCAACCGCTGTTCGGGAAATGAGCCAAAGTTCTGGAACGGTATTGGAGCCTACCCAAACAGGAATAACATAGATAAAGGAATACCTATAAGTTTATTTCGATCATCTTTTGCCAGTAATAAGAACATTCCCCGGAACATAACACTGTCTTACTCTTTTTTATATTTTACAGATCAATTCCCAAGCAAAATATGCTCAAGTTAAAACTCCTGTTTTGGTGTCTAAACCCAATGACAGACACGGACTGCTTCATGCTGCTGCTAATGTGCACACTTACCTCAAGTGTGGAAGCTCACGAAGTTTTACCGGTGGCCCGGGGGGAGCTGGGATACTTGTCTCACTCTGAATTGAGGAGGACCGACTTAAGCCACCACTGTCACTGCAACATGACACAATTATGTAAATACAAATATTTGAACTGATTCGCAAGGCAGTAAACATGACGGTAACAAAAACTGTTCCCAAAGTATCATGGCAGAGGTATTGGCAAAAGGACATATGTCTTTCAGTCTTGTCACGAACTTGGGACGATGTAAAATTAGAGTCCCCATGAAGAATCGAACCTCAGACCATTGAATTCTGCTCACCGATGCTCCACCACTGAGCCACAGAGACCCTGCAGTGAGCTGATTCACCACTAAGTCTACATGTGACACAAGTCCTACATACCTTGAAGCGTCCGTTTCCTGGCCAAGTGAATCCTCCTCTTTTACTGCCTGATTCTCCTGCACACTCTCTGATTCATGGACTTGTGTCACCTCCGCACTTTTTAACAGCATCAGAGCATTTTGAAGACACAAAGACGCAAATGCTAGAGTACAGGCTGGCATTGCAGCAGACTGACCTCTGTTTTCTCTGTAAAGGAAATGCAACATGGATGGCAATGTTTGTTTCTGCACCTTGCCTGATTTGTTTACATGCAGTTTTCACGAAGAATGAGGTCAAAGGAGGTGAATGATGGCTAAGTTGTTTCGATGCCCCAACCGTTAAGTGGCTCCTTTGACATCTACTGTTTTAAAATTCAAGAAGAGAAAGAGGGTTCTTCTTTCCCAGTTTTCAAACTAGAAAAAAAAAACTAAAATCTTCGTCATAATTCTTGAAACATTCCCCCTTGTCAATTTTTGTAAAAGAAGAAATTGGAGGGCTCAAAAAATAGATTAACACTTATCTTTGAGAAGGGAGTGGAGTGTTTAAGTAAATTAGAATAGAGATGTGGACTAAAATAAACTAAACTGCTACTGTTTCACTTACTCAGTACCGCACTGTTTGTCAGTTTGAGGGGTAAGGACGATCTTACGGTGAGGACCTGAACCCACAACATCCTGAACAACATCGCTCTTCTTGATGCACTGTTGTCTAAAGTCGTCCGACTGTGCAATGAGAAAAAAATAAATCATAGAATATATATATATATATATATATGTATATGTATATAGCACTGTTCCACCCTACGGGTCTTAAACTTAAATTAAAATTTATAAGGTCGAAAATGATGGTAAACTGTGTTCAATTAGTCGTCATTATCCCATGGCACCTTTGAAAAAAGATAGAGGTTAACTTGTGTAAAAAAAAAAACCAAACAAACAAACAAACAAAAAGATAAATACAGAAAGGGGTGCGATGCAAGGAAATTTCGAGCTCATTCTCTCTGGGACAAGTGCGTTCAGTTGCCTTTAAAACACTAACTTTAAGCCTCTAACCATTTTGTAAGCTCTGCCATGAGAACGCGACTAACTCCTGAAAGATAGCTCCAGCAGCTGAATACAATTCCCTATCCAAAAAGCGGTTTAAAATTAAAATATTATTTCTTATCCAAATGACGGAGTAAATATATGAAGTCTTGGGCTGGTGGTAACAAAATATGTAACCTACCAACTGGAAGGCTACAATACAGCACTCAGCAAGTCGAAGCCACAGTCGAGGATTTGTGTGGTATATTTGTACAGCTTCAACCAGGCAATCAAAAGCAACAACGGGTCGGCCAGAAAACAGCAGTTGAATTCCCAAATTATAGAGGATCTCGTGACGGCGGCTAACACCAAGGGTCACTAAGGTGCGGCTGGAGACAGGGGCATCTACAGAGGTAATAGTTTTATTCGAACAATGTTCACGTACATTTCCTGCCTATAAACTATCCATCCTCTCCAGCGACCCCCCCCCCCCCACCCCACCCCCCATACAGCAGCACCGATCATTCAGAAGAAATTGGCTTCTACGCTCCAATAAAAACCTCGTTAAAATAGTATTCTTTACAAAAATACCAAACTATGTATACGACTTTTTGACTGACAAAGAAAGGTGACTGAACTGTTTACACTACAACAGTATATTCGATTACCGTAAAAACCACTTCTCCCTGACTTATAACAAGGAAATAAACACGGAAAAATAAACATACTTTTGTCAACAGGAGGAAGCGCGGAAAGGGCTTTGTTATTTTCCTGTAAAGACTTTCTGAAGTAGAGTGCAGCCAAGTTGTACTTGTGCATTTGGAAGTGAATACATCCCAAGTTGTTGTAATACATTGTGCTCACTGACTGGCCTCGATCCGTCAGATCGTTCGGTTTGGGAGCACTATTGAGCAGCTTGATGGATTTCCGAAAATTCTGACGCAGGAATTCAAAGTTGCTTTTGAGGAAAAGTCCTTCAGGTGTCTACGGAAAGAATGTTGTCATTGTGAACTCTATTAAATGCAGGAGCTTGTATATTTTGTTTAGTGCAAGGTACAATGTATGACTCTGACCCACCTAACCACCGAATCAGCCTGATCATATTCCTTCAAGCATTTTCGTACTCAATAGATTCGTCTACGAGCGTGACAGATTAATCATCGGCCGATACTGAGGAATATCGTTGTAATATTCCCCAAGAGATATTCTCCAATTATCAAAACTTTGGTACGACACGATGATAGGCGATTCTGCATGGTCATAGCGGCCAAGTAATAAGAGGGGTACCCCACCTAGTGCATAAATCGCAAGAAATGAAAAGTTGATTCACATTTGTGACAATCTTTCAGGCTCTATCATGCCGTTCTCCTTCCTTTGCAAGGCTGTTTTAGTAGATGCGCAATGAGAACCGAAAGTGCTTACCATATTGTTCGCGTTAAGTACTGTCTTTATTTCGCGTTTGCAGGCTTTCATTGATTTTAGCAGGATATTCAGACGAGCTTTATGCTGCAAGAAAAATCATAATTTAACTTTTGAGTGAATGAACAAGTGGAATCAGACATACTTTCAATCCTTCAGTCTGTGTGATACGTTTTGGTACCTGATGTATGTGCAGTTTTAGTGACTCGTCAACTTCCTTAATGGGTTGTGGTCCAGTTTGACTTCCAGGTCCAAGTTGAACTTGCAAACCACCTTGAATCATTTGAGACTTAAACAAAAATGAACAGCACATTGAGGATGATGTCTATGAATGTAATATTTTGCTAATTGTGACTAACAGCCAACTGTCTGCGCGTCGGAACATCCTACAAGGCATAGAGAACCTTTATTTTGGTACGCAAACTTACCGACAGATCTCCCACAGATAACTGACTGTCAGTCATAGTCAGCCGACAGAGTTTTTAGTGAGTTGTTTTTCACAGTTACCGAATATAAGTACACTTTTAACGTAATGTCTAATCCTACGTTTTATTTAACAAAACAACAACGCAACATGACTAAGAACAATTCAGTTTACTCGCAAAAATAGGAATACTGAAAATTGTGATCCAAAAAATGAAATGATTGTAGTGTATGGTTATGAATTCTATTCACTATAGATCTCTCTATTCTTTTTTAGTCTAGTTATAGAAAATTTTTCAAACATACCTGATGGCATCTAAGCAAATTTTGCACCTTACCATTTATCACCTCTGACATAAAGTACAGAATTGAAGTAGAAATAGAACTTCTAAACTGTGCGAAAACAACTACACGCACCCTATGATAAATGGGAATAAGTTTCCAAAGAAACTTTGGTGCTGCGTCCGTGGGAGAGTATAACAGGGTAATTTAATATTATCAACTGAGTTGATAACGTAAGTTAGCCACCGTAAAGAATTTCAAAGCGTTTCGAGCATTAGCCCTTTGTCATTCGCTCTGACGAAGGACAAACACTCAAAACGTCGGCTTTGGAACTCTTTACGGTGGCCAATTTTCGTAATCAACTCAGTTGATAATACCAAACTATCCAACATACAACATACATGTATGACAGCTTTAGTTATCATTTACACAGGTTGTACCTCAACTGGTTTATTTGAACCAAACACCACAGCTTCCAACACTGACAGAACATTGTGAGCTTTATCAGCCTAATAAAATAATAAATATGAAAGAAAATTTTCGTTTAAAGAATTAACTATAATGTTATCACTTACTGCCGTAGATGAAAACATGTAAAATATTGAAATTTTTCAGATTTACATAATTTGAAAATGAAATCTTAAGCCTTCTAGGGTTGTTTGTGCAACATCTACAATTCATCTCACTGTTTACCTCTTGTAGTACCTCTGCATATCTCCTTAGGTTTTTTTATCATGAATCTTACATTTGTCAGCCTTTCATACCCTTACATAAGTATTCATAATTTCCACACTGTTTTTTTACATTTCCTATGTAGCTCTAACAGGGATAATTTGTTTGACAATCAGGAGCTTCTTAACCCTTTAACCTTTTAACTCCTGTTAGTGACCAAGACAGAATTTCTCCATACAATATTTATACAATATCATGTAAACAAGTGATGAGAATTAAGAAAAGTATCAGTTATAGGATTACTAATTGATCCGGTACCAAATTCTCCAAACAAACATAATGATACTTGTTTGGCAGACAGTAAGGAGAATTACAAGTGAGATCTTGGGAGTTAAAGGGTTAAACCCTACGAGTGACTTGCATCAAATTTCTCCTTACAATATCACCCTTGAATCACATGTTAAGATCATGAGAATAAAGGAAATGATCACCAATGAAAGAAGCTTTTGATTGGTAAACAAATTCTCCTTGTCAGCACCTAAGGAAATATATAAAGAGCTGTATAGAGAATATACATACTGATTTTAGGGTGTAAAGGGTTAAATTGATGATCATTGTCTTTATTCTCATGACTTTTATATTTGATTCAATGGTGATTCTGTGAGAAAGAGTCAGAGGCAAATTACTCTTAGAGATTAAAGAACTGCAATGCTGAGGGAGTGGGCCTGGCAAACTTTGTCTTGGTGATAAAGTATTTTTTTTCTCCTTGGCTGTACATGTACAATGTTGGTTTGTATACAACTGTACATGTAAAGATATCATGACATATCTTAATGGAACAAGTATCACAAAATAGCTAAAAAATGATCTCTACTTCCCTTTCTCTTGAGAAAGGTAAGCTTTCAGGCATGAAAGAAAGCTACATGTAACAGATGAATCAAGCCCCTACCAGAAAACTAACCTTTAACAGCATGAGAACTACATTATTACAATCAAGACATATTACCTTGTAGAGTGTCAAGTAAATTTCACTGAGCAGGAAGCAAATTTTGTATCCAAGAGATTCCTCTGTGGAACAAGAAATACCAAAATACTGTAATGGAAACATCAGATTTTCCATGTAACCTGTTTACTAGCAAGATCTACAATGTACATGTAAATGCAAACACCCACAATGTTTCCCACACATTTCCTATAATTTTAGCTCTGACAGTTTGTTGTCAAACCAAACAATGTTCCAATTTACTACTTGTATCTCTCTCTTCTCATCACCTTTTGCTTGAGAAAGTATTGATCTTGTAAGAAGAAATTCCTTTTTGATCACTTCTGGGAGTGAAAAGATTAGTCAAAACAAAAAATTATGCTATGTTATCTAAGCATCAAATCCCAAAGGAACATATAACTTCTGAGTTAATTCTATTACATGTTGACTTTTGCATAACATTTACTGATTTAAAATGCAACAATTGTAATTGCAATCAATATATTCACCAGTGAAATAGTTTAGATACAAATTTTAAATACCTAGGGGTTCAACAATCTTAAACAGCCTCTCAAGAATTTGCAATGCTTTTGTGTACTGTCGTAACTGAAACAAGATAAATTCACAAATTAATTGTTTACTCTCAATAAAGACAGAAAATATTCTGATCAACAGTTGGCTCATATATTCCTTCACCTTACATACAAAAATACTCTCTTTGTTTAAAGTTGGCTTACTTTGAATCCAAGCTTAAAAAAAGAAAGTACAGTATTAGCTCTGCAGACTCACATGAAAGTAAATAACAGACTCGTTGTATAACAGGTGAGCTGTGTCAATGTCATCTAACTCTTCTCCAGTTTCACCACTCTCTTTCTCGATCTAGAAAATTAAAATCATTAACATATACAATAAATACAGCTGTAGAAAATTCAGCCTCCTTGACACCCCACCCCCTTTCCCCTGTTAGGATTTATTATTTTTGTAACATTTTTGTAATTACATCAATCAAGATGGCTGATATGATCTAAGCTTGGTTTCAATGATTATAAGAGTCTGAAGTAATATTTCTTGGCTATAAGATATGGTTTCAGATATTGCATGTACTTGTGGAAAATTATAAAGACACAAACATAGTGGAAATTTGAACTCTTAAGGCTGGTTTTCATTTCAGAGATGTAGTTGTAATCAGAATCAAAGAGCATACAATCTAGTGAAAGTCAAACTGAAAAAATTGGAAGAAAAATGTTGATGCCACTTATGACTTTGTCACTTAGCAACCAGTGAAAACTGGTATGTAGGAGTTGTAAGTCATTGAATAGCCTAAGAACTCCCAATGTGATTGGCTGAATCTGCCACTTCTGCTTGGGGCTTGGATATTCTGGTTTTCACTGGATCATAAGTGTTACAGTCATAAGCAGAATCAGAAGAAAATGAAAATGATCTGATACTTCCAACTCCTATTCCATCCAGCTTTTAAGCATGGTTTTCAATTTTCACCAGATTGGAGGTTCTCTTACGACTCCAACTTAGACTTAAACTCCATTGCCAGAGAAAATCAGCCTTTAGTTACACATTTATTATATAATTATAATGCCAACAAATTAAGTACAAGTACTTTGCACAGTTTGAAATAAACAAAAAATAACCATAAACACCATAGATAACCCTTACATCTTGATCACTGGGGACTTCAAGAACTCATACAATACTCACTTGTCTTCTTATCTGTAGTAAGTTACAGGCAAATTCTTCACTTCCTCTGCAGCTTGAGTGGTAAAATTGTGCCACTAGTTTGTTATGCTGAACCTTTGGATCATTTTTCCTTAACTCTGCAAGCTTGTTCAATGACATCAAACATCTGAAAACAAAAGCAAAACTTATTTCTTCATATGGCATAAAACAAGGGTTGTGACATTAAAACATGCATACAATTGCAGTCGACTTTGGATTCATAAATAGATTCTATACTTTACACACACAAAAAACATTCAAAATTCAATGCAGATGGTTGTATAGAATTAAGTCTTGAGTTACTTTGATGCCACATTAACTTCTTCCTCTGTTTCACAAGATGATACAGGATAATTTTGAAGAAGGATTTAACAGTCTGTCAGAGGTCATGTAGGCCTTTTCTTTTCTCCATGCACCCCTTAAATTCCTGTGCATCTGAAGAAAACTTTCAAAGGGGTCCTATATCTTGCCTTCCACACAGAATATATTGTCCATTTCCTCTTTAACATGAGCTTTGCATAAACCATTGAAACCAAGATTTATTTTCACCTCACCTTTTAATATATTTCATACCTGTCATATTGTTTACTTTCAAATTCAACATGAGCATTGTTTGCAAGTTCCCTCTCAGCATCTGTCACACCAACTCTGGGAACAGGCTCCAGTAGACTGTCTATTGTGTTATCCAATGGCACCTCTGACATCTTTTTCAAGAGAGTGATATAAAAAATTGTATGAAATGCAGTGAGACTTGACATTTACAGAAATTGGGCAAGCATTATTACACTGCAATGTGGAGCCAGACAACATTATTTCATAGAAATTTCAAAGAAGCACATGAACAGTAACTGTGAGGTGAGTCAAAACTTTTACGATCAGCTTGGAAAGGTGATTCGTCCAAATCCAGGGGAAAAATTTGGAACAAAATTTGTCAGGCAAAATGAATTTGTGCAGTAAAATATGATTCCAATTATTGGATATCATTTAGCTTATTCAAATTCAAATTTAAGCGTTTGGTTACAAACAATTATTAGACCTCAAAAGTCATGTCACCAAATCAAGAGGGAGATATTTGCAAAATACACTGTACTTCAAGTGACCATAGTTAGGCTAACCGAAGCGAATCAGCGTCGAATCATAGTGCAACCTGAAGAACTGATAATTTAGCCATACATCAACTTTTGCGTGTAAAATGATATTTTTGAAGCTGACCCATGAGGTAATCGACAAGGAATCGGTAGAGGTAATCAATCGGACCAGAGATCAATTTCTTATCGCAGGAACTATGTCGATAAAATTTTACTGAGCTCTACAGCTTATTAGACTTTAGCTCAGTCGGAAGATCTTCATACAAATTTATAGCCTACCTTTATGACAGCAATCTCCGATCAATTTGAATCCAATAACTAAACAAGTACCCGTAGCTCAAACGTGTGGTGACTAATGGTGACTAAAGCGGCCAGTAAAGGCTCAAGAGTTAAGCATCTTATAGGTCAGCGGCGCGTTAGAAAATGGTGGGATTGTTGTATTAACAGGAATAGCATGCATAGCAAGCATGTACTCGTAAGATACATGCGGTTTTCCATACGAAATACTTTACAGGGTTTCGTCTAAACTTACCCTTTCACGTTTCAGCTCGAGGCGACTACCTGTGAGGTTTATATGAAATATGAAAAGTAATTCAATTTGAATTTTTTTAAAATGGCATTAGTTTGCCATCGGAACAAAAGATACACAGTACTCGTCTCCCTGGCAAAAAAACCAACATTTGAGAAACTAAAACAGGCTCCCAAGACTTTAATAACGGTCTCTTCCCATCTTCCCTTCCGAGTACCTACAGACTATCTCTCACCACCACGATTATTATTATAATTTTTTTTTTTTTTTTTTTTTTTGCAGCCTAGTCAAAGACATCTAAGAATATTGAAACTCCACTATTTTTAAAAACGGGAATCACATACAAACAAACACAATAACCAGCTTCACTTATCAAAATAAAAGAGAGTCGGATTATCTAACCGTACCGACTGATCAAGTTGTCAGCTAAACCTATCGTGCGCACAAAAAGCAATTGGTAGCTTACGCGTAACAATGGTAGTGCACTAAGTTCCCTATCTCTCACCACCACGATTATTATTATAATTTTTTTTTTTTTTTTTTTTTTGCAGCCTAGTCAAAGACATCTAAGAATATTGAAACTCCACTATTTTTAAAAACCGGAATCACATACAAACAAACACAATAACCAGCTTCACTTATCAAAATAAAAGAGAGTCGGATTATCTAACCGTACCGACTGATCAAGTTGTCAGCTAAACCTATCGTGCGCACAAAAAGCAATTGGTAGCTTACGCGTAACAATGGTAGTGCACTAAGATCCCTATCTCTCACCACCACGATTATTATTATAATTTTTTTTTTTTTTTTTTTTTTTGCAGCCTAGTCAAAGACATCTAAGAATATTGAAACTCCACTATTTTTAAAAACCGGAATCACATACAAACAAACACAATAACCAGCTTCACTTATCAAAATAAAAGAGAGTCGGATTATCTAACCGTACCGACTGTTCAAGTTGTCAGCTAAACCTATCGCGCGCACAAAAAGCAATCGGTAGCTTACGCGTAACAATGGTAGTGCACTAAGATCCCTTTTGAGTGCTTTTTGACACGCCTACCCTCAGTATCTGGCCACTAATATCTTGAATCGAGGCCATCATCAAGTTAAATGCAATCTCTTCAAATTACATTTTGAAAGTTCTGTTCCTTCCCCATTATAATACTTGTAGCCTAAGGGATATGAAATATTCAACAGTTGTAAAGATATCTTAAAATGTTCTTGTGTACACTAAAAATTATAGCCATGAAGTCGTCCACTCAAATATTCCTAGACAGTATTCTTTAATAATAAAAAGGCGTAAGGGCTTTTATTCAAAATGATTTTAATGTTTTTTGCTTTTCTTTCATTCAGGAAGGTGAAGAAAAATTAGGAAACCAGCCAGACAGTAATACCATCTCGTACGCAAGCTCGCTCTGAATAACTTAACATCATGGGGATATTCCAAGATTTACTCATGGTTTAAGATATAGACATCGTAATCGTCGAAGCAAAGAAAATGATCCCACGCATTTAGCTCTTCACAATTTTGCATACATTTTTTTTTCATAATTTAAGTTAAGTTTAATTTCAAGCTGGCGGTCAGCACTTGCCATCAATTTCTCTTTGAATTAAATATATATTCTTGATTTAAGATCTGTAGTAGTTAAAAGTCATAATCGTTGCTAAAGGAAAACAATTCAAATGTATGACTCTGTCTCTACTAAAGAATATACGTGTACACCGAATGCAACACTGGTCAACGCTGTTTCGAATTAATCTCTAAAAGGTTTCACCGCTGTTTTTTCATCGGTCTCGTTCAGATCTATATCCGTCAGAAGCTTTTTCTGAATTATCTTCAAATTATCATCAAAATCCGTTTCCAGTGTTGTCGATGTTTCTAGCATGCTTGATACCCTGGTAAGCTTCTCTAACGCCTTGTCGAACTCAAGGATACCGTCAGAGTTGTATTTTCGCAAAGGAGGCTTGCAAAACTGTTCTCCATTGAAATTGTCTGCCCACTGAACCGACTTCTTCTTTACCGGCGTGGAATCTTGCTTTACGTGGTTGCTATCCTTGTCTTTCAAAGCACTTGATGCACTCTGAGATCGCCGTCTCCTGACCGTTGAAGGTCGAAAGCGCATCATTTTAAACTAGATGCAATTCATCGCTTCTACTTCTATGACGAGCCAAAGGTTCTTGTTCGCATCGTCGATACTGATGCCAAAGTCATTATTTCAAAAAGAGACACCATTGGCCACTGTGACAGTTTAGATATCACATGAGCTGATTAGCCTCAGGACTTGTCAGACAAAATATTGACAGAAGCCTGTAATTTCTATCGACAAAATAAGACTCCAATGATCTTATTTCCTCGCCTAAGGCGAAGCGCCATAACACATGTTAATAATCTAAAGCTGCTTTTATGCTTTTTAAAGTGTTCATCGTGAAAATAAATACCTGCATTTGGATGCCAACAATACTGTAATAACATCAAAGAATTATTCAGTTGTCTCGTGCCTAATTCTTTTCATTAAAAAGCTTCATCTGTCGTTTATAATACATTAGCGGCTTTATTATGACGTGTCAATATCACAATTTCAGTTATTATAGGGGTTCGCTGTAGGAAAGATGGCTGTTTTAATTAATCGCAAACTGCCAACTTGAAATTTAGAACCACTAACATTAAACTGCATAGGAAATTCATACCGGCTCCGAAATAAATATTTTATTTCGCTCTTATTTTGTAGGTGGCCAAGTAAACGTGGCTTTAAATTTAATTAATTTTCGATGTTTGCATAAATTTTAGAAAAGAAAATTCCTTATATCATTCAAAATGATTTATAAAACTTGAAACAATTTAAGACCATCATTTCTCCGATACTTTGAGCGATTTGAAATTTTCCGAACTTCATGATATTTTAGAACATTATTCCTTTTACTCTGGAAAATATTGTTCCTTTTGATAAGTTCAAATCGATCGACATTTCGGCAAAGTGTGCAGTGCCATCTTGAAAGCTTAAGTAATACATTTTTAATGAGAAATCCGACTAACATCGGAATATTAACTCAATTACACAACTTTAGGGTTCTTTTCATATTCGGTAGTTTACAGCTAAATCTTATTTTTCAGTGGGCAGTATAATTTAAGACGTATAATTTCGTCTGAGTGAACGAGAAACTGCATCATAAGTTTAAAAAAAACCTAACTTGTCGAAGTTTGATTTCCACAGATTGGTAACAATTCAAAATAAAAAGGGGCTAGTATTTGCATAAAACTAATTATTTATTCTCATTAGACATTTCAGTTTTTGCGCAGATATATTTCATAAGTTGATCTTTTCAATATGTTTTTGAATATCTTGTTTGCCTGAACTCGTGATCGGGAAGTTTTTTCAGTTAGCGCTCCACTTGCAGCCCTCTGAGGCTTCATTTTTTTTGTGGTTATGAAATGCAAAAAAGAGAGATCAAGCAGGCACTAAAAATGTTTATAAGGAAAATTCTTCGTCGCAAAGGTGTATAGAAGGTTGATTAAAAAATAATCAGGCAGTAAGCCTGTAAACTGGTGAAATTAATACAACAATAATGACTATAATTGAGGAGCGAGTCTTCGAAATGCGAAAAAGTCGAATTTATCTTCATTCGCAACAATCAATGTACACACTCTTTTATTTTGGCTGCCGAGCTGTCTTATTTGCATCACACTTGGCTAATGCGAACATCGCATAAGATTATCCATTAACCATTTAAATCCCAAAAGTGATTAACTTGTAACTTCTCCCTATAGAATCCAGACACAATCCAGAAAATAGGTAATGAGAATACTCAAATTTATCAGGTAGAGTTTTCATCTTGATCTAACACTAAATTCTCGTAAATAATTTAGAGGAAAAGTTTAGCAGCTAGTGGGGAGAGTTTACTACCAGATTTTGGGAGTTTAGTGGTTAAAAACCTTAAGCTGCTTTGACATTAGCCTTGTGTTACTTCGTACGTAGTAGATTCTTTTAGGATAAATTTTTAAAGCTACTAGAACAAGGAGTCGTCGACAACATTCGTAGCGTTTGTTTTGATTAAGTTGTTGAACAAGAATTTAACTTGAAGCCTTCGCAGTTTTACTCAGCAAGTATGCTTGTCAAGTTTTCTCCGTTCACAAAGTGTTCTTTTCCATTAATTGACACACTGTTTTGGACGAGCGGAAGTCTTAATGAAAAGCTTGTCAGTTCCATTTTCAAATTTCCATTGCTTCTGAAACCTCATACATATTCATATGAATAACTTTATGTAATTTGGTTCAAACTGTTTAGTGTTCCGGTATAAAAGTAAACGAATGTTAGTTCATGATAATGGAAGATTTTCAGCATAGGGGCAATTGTTAGCTTGTAGGTTGTCACTCAAAAGTTTCCAGGGTTTCATAAATTGTGCAGGATTTCAGAGGTTGTCGCACTGGGTGCTTTGCGTAATAAGAGGTTGTTGGTTATGTCCAATAAGTTATCAAACGTTTTGATTCTCATTTGGCCAACTTTAAGAGTATTTTACACCTCAGTTAAAGCATATTATTAACAAAATCTCAGTAGACGGGTTTCCGAGTTAAGATTTATTTACAAAACACACTTCAGCGTACTCACTTCTAAATGAAAACGGTAACAAGTAAGATCCTCTATTTAAACTCGATAAGAGGAAAGCATCACTTGCTTGAGGGTTCGATACACTACTAATAAAGGATTAATAAGATTATTCTTATATCAATGGTAAAAGAACAGACGTGGTAGAATGCACTTATCATAGCGGAATGAATTAAAATCTTTTGTAAAACGTGATGCCTTTAAAAATTTGCGACCAAAACAGACGCACGCGTTCAAAAATGAATCTTAAGTAAGATTTTGAACAAAGGCGTAGGGGCTAAGCATCGAATGACCTTGCTTTATATGAAAATGCAAAGGTTCTCTGCTTCGAGCCCCTACGTATGACCTCTGTCCCACTGAACTCTACGATATACGTGTAGCTGCTTTTTTTACTAAGAATATTTATACCAAGAACTCTGACAAACCGGCTTTGATCGAAAAGATTTGAAGAGAAAGTCGACGATTCATGCAGGAGAGACAAGTAAGTCTACTGAATTTGATAAGCATTGTTTGTGGCTTATGGATGAGTACGGCGGGCAAATCTATGAAACTAATCACTCCAACATAAGATAACAAGGTGAAAATTCTCGATTGCAAGGCGGAAAATTAGACCATTTTAACATCACTAAGTGACGCCCGTGACTGGCATTCGGGACATCTGAGTCGCAAGTCCATCTTCATGGCTGATTATCTCTGTCAAATTCTATGTCAAATCCTGGCTTAAGCGTTATTCCTTTCTTCTGGTTAGATATTTCAGTCGGGAATGACGGAGATAGAAAAGGGATCTAAAGAATCATCCGTGTGAAGATAGCCAGGTTTACAATTGCATATACTAAGGAAAATATAAAACATTTTCTCTTATTTTGTCGTTCTTTGATTAAGCTTCAAATTTTTAAAACTAAAATAAGTCTATTGTCCGTGGTAAGAATCTCCCACCGTTATGAGATGTCATAGTCGTGCTTCAAAACTGGAGTCGTATGCTCTCACAGGGAGTAGTTCGTTTCCGTTAAGCATGCGCAGTTACGATGAGAATAGAGACCTAGGAAAACAAGAGAAAATGGTATTATAATGAACCATATCGGGTGACCATGTTATAGTGTAGTGAGTAAAAGAGCGGGATCCTATTTGTAAACCCAACTTTCCTTTTTCTTTTTTTCAGCCACGTATCATACATTTGCAACCCCAAAAACAATACCGCTGCTTTTAGTCGATACATGTAATCACTAGAGACTTTCCTCCCGATGACATCTTTTTTAAGTAAATATTCTTAGTTTTTATTACATTTCTGCTACTTACTTCATCAATGATGCGAGTCCCAGTACAGTGATTAAAGCGAAACTTGGCAAATCCTGCAAACCTTGATTCAAAAATGAAAACCTGTTAGAATATGGTCGTAAATTCAATCACATTTCTGTGAGAACCTACATTTATGACGGAAAAATGGGGCGAATGAAAGCAAAGATGTCAGATGACAACACCATTAAAAACATTCTTCTTTTTATCATATCAAAACGAATAGATTTCATGTTTCCCTGGGTCTATGCAATAATAGATCACAGAAGACGCCAAAATGTGGTAAAAACATAAGCGACACACTTGACTGCGCCTCATGTGCCTTTTCTCTTCTGTTCTTACATATTTTTACGTCATCTTTGGTCTATTACCGAACAAATGTGCGGCAACACGGAATCTATTTGTTAAATATCAATTTCAAGACCTTACCTTTACTGCATTTGCATTGAGCTTTAGACTCCCCTGGACAATATCCTTTATCTTCCTTTTCTGAGGTGTCAAAACCGTGACATTTGTCGGAAGGTGTGCATACTCTCTCTACAATCATTTCCCCGCCTTGTCCATCACAGCAGACTCTTTCGCACTCTCCAGATTTGGGCGTTACTTCAATGACAACTCCTATAAGAAAATCAAAACCAAAATTTCGTAAAGTGAGAATAGTTATCTTAATATGTACATTGATTAGGCTCTCCATCAGTAGGGATAACGAAAAAGGGGAGCGAGCCAAAAACGCCTGCATGGGCCTCGCCGAGTGTCGTTTGGTCTCTTTTCTCTGAGATCCTGGAAAACGCCAGCAAAAGCTTCCAAAAAAACTCATCAATCACTTATTCTAAGCTTAAAATTAAACTAATAGATAAGCATATGAAAAAACCTCTTATTTTCTTAATAGATCGGTCTCTAAGGACCTTATTATTCTCAAAGAGAGCCCGATTTGTGATACTGTTTTAATTTTTTCCCCTGGGGATGAGAGGATAGACCTCTTTAGCACCATCCGCATCAATGAAACTTCTCTTTCTCACATTACAGATCTCTGAGGCGTATAATTGATTTCTTGGTTGCTACTGCAGATGATACGGTCTGAAATGCAAAAAGCATTTACACGACGTCCATTGCGGTCTGCTTTTCATTACTATATAAATTTCACTTCCAGCCGGAGAGCCATTCGTAAAATTTGCGCGTCAAATAAGAAGAGGAAAAGCTTTCCTTTGGTGGTTTTACTTGTTTCACTTGTTCCAAAAGAATCTTCTGACAGCCAAATTGGACTCGGCCTATGGCCTCGTACAATTTTGGCTGTCCTCACCTAATTTTCACCTAATTATTTCCAAATGGAACAGCATGTATTCCTTTTACATATAAAACTTTTTAAAAACTATACCACCGAAACCAAGGAAGCGAGCTAAAAGTTTCAAAACGTTTTTCCTGAGAAGTTTATCTGTTAGTGTCGACTCTGTGTATTACTGGAACCGTGACTCATTTCAGACATCTCGAAATTGAACCATGGAATTAAAATATTAATTTTACCTTTTACATACGGTTTAAAGAAGTACCTTGAAACTCGAAAGTGGATACCGTGTTCTCTGCTTTTATATCATTGCCGAAAACGCCTTGTTGAAGTCCATTCTCAAATACTTTTTCGATCGTTAAGTTAGAGGGTCCTCCAACGTAAAATGACAGCATATATGTCCCTTGAAACATGTTGTCGCAGATAACGTTTTTAGCTTCCACTCCACCGAGTCTGAATCCTGCACTATTATATAGTTTGAGAAGCTGTAGATTGGAAAAACGCGTGAGTAATTATGGCTAAGAACTTAAGGATTCGTGTTTTGGGCATCTGCATTTGGTGATGATAAAACTTAATTCAATCATCCTGCCTTTTGTTATAGATCTTTTTTAAAGATAAATTAGTGAATTGATGAAAGACAGTACATTTCAAAATATATATACACTCGATTGCAAAACGTTCTCACCTAAAAAGTAACGAAACCAACGGCTTTATGGGAAATGTTCGCATTTAGATACATAGTCAGCGATTCATACAGGCAATTGACGATCAGCTTATGCCATGTTTATCATGGTTGAGCCACAAATCCCACACCTTTTTAATGACTATTGAAAAGGTATACCACCCATACATTTCGCGACAATAAAATCTTAAAAGATTTATCTTTATGGCAAATCAGAATAACCAGAACAGAAACACCTCGCGCGCAAGGGGACACGAGAAACGTGTCTTCATCGAGAACTCATGTATATTTCTTATTGATAAAGGGGGTAAATTTCTAAAGAAACTGTCGTACTGCGTCGGTGGGAGAGTATAGAGGTAATTTAGTGTTAAAAACTGACTTGAAAGCGTAAATTGGCCACCGTAGCTTTTTTACCCTTTATGGTGGCCAATTTACGTTTTCAACTCAGTTGTTAACACTAACTTACCTGCTATTTCTTATTGTCTATTAAAAAGGCATATTGAGGCATATTTAAGTGTCGTTTCGGATAAGAGCTGCCACGACATGACGATAAATCCTTTCTTATAAAAGTAACCAAGCTCTCTACTTACAGCAGTTATTATGGTCGCGTTTAAAGTGACCGAGATGGCGCCAGAACAATCAATTGTGATTTTCAGGCTCAGTGATACTGATGCACCTGAATAAAAGAAAGGCTCACTTTAGTATTCATACTCGTTTGGTAAGCATGATAACGTCATTGTGTTGACTCAGTTTCTTTTAGATTGTGTTTTCTTGCAGGATTGGGGTAACATTTCTTCAGATCTGGAATGATGGAAATTAATAGCTACCGTATTCTTCGTTTTTGCCGGCGCGAAACTCTGGGGCATAAAATTAAATTCAGCTCTCGATATAATTTGGGATAAATTAAGTTGATCTTCCTTCAACGACTTCTAACGTTAAGGGTAATTAAATTATTGGAATCAGAGCGTCAGCTCAATTCTGATGAAACGAGGCATCTTAAAAACAGCTTAATTTCCCCCAAATAATTATTCTAATAGTAAACCGCCAAAATCTGTTTGTAAAATCCGATGGTAGCTTTTGAAAAATCCGTCATGGCGCCTAGGTAAGTGACGCCGTCAACTTAACCTTGATGATCGACTTTTAATTACAATTTCCCACCCTTAGTCACAACGGTTCCCCAAGAATCTGATTGTTTCACTCGCCTGGTCTTTTGTCCACATAAACACTGGTTGTAGGTGGTGCTGTTTGCGTGCTTATCGGAGATACTTCTCTTCCATCTACTGCCGATGTAGTTTCTCCTCCTCCAACTGCTGAGGTTGCTGCCTCACTTGTTCCAACTGCTGAGATTGTTGCCCCACCTCCTACAACTGTTGAGGCTGTTACCCCTCCTCCAATTCCTGTCGTAGTAGCTGCAATAACACTCATTGCTGCAGTGTTGGTTACTGCTCCTCCGGCTGCTCCAGTGGTAGTTACATCTCCTCCGGTTACTGCTGAACTGGTAACTTCACTTCCGACCACTGCCGAGGTAGTTGCCTCTCCTCCGGCTACTGTAGTGGCTGTAGCTTCTCCTGCTACATTTCTAGTTGTAGTTACTACTCCCACGACCACTCCTGTATTAGTCACATCGCCGCTGGATACTGCCGAAGTAGTTACTCCTCCTCCTACTGAAGTGGTAGTTACTCCTCCTCCTACTGAAGTGGTAGTTACTCCTCCTCCTCCAGCTGCTGAAGTGGTAGTTACTCCTCCTCCTCCAGCTGCTGAAGTGGTAGTTACTCCTCCTCCAGCTGCTGAAGTGGTAACTACTTCTCCACTCTCTGTGGTGGCACTTACCCCTCCACCAGTTGTACTAGTAGTTGTTTCTCCTGCAACTGTGGGTGTAACTGCTGCAGTGGTGGTTTCTCCAACTCCACTCGTTACGGCTGGGCTCGGTGTGACCGAGGCTGTTGTAGCAGAATCTGAAGTTAAAGTATAGAGATCAACGTCATGAAGGCTATAAAGTTAAGAATGTCGAAATTTCGGACACGGCAGACACATGTAATAAGTCAAAAGGCATATTGTAGTTGCCAATGTGTATTGAGTAAAAGTTTAAGAGATTTGTCGGCTGAACTAATGGAGAAAGTAAAACTAAGGTATTTAAGATAAATAACAGCGCGTCAATGCACCTTGTGATGGATCCGAATTTTCACTCCGCTTGACACAACCACCACACAATTACACGACTTTGATACTTGTCTCTTTTGTTTGGTTTTTTTCGAAAATTTAGCATTTGTTTAAGTTAATGGAAGTGCAGGCGTATTTGAGATTATTCTACTAATACTAATAAAAAATTTTTCCCCTCCTTGATGATAAAAAAGTCTGATTGCAAAAATAGTTCAAAGACTAAGGCTCGGGGAAAATTTTCGTATGTAGCATGGGGTTACGCTGAAATTTAATTATTAGCTGAACAAGAGCAGAAGAGCTTTTCTGATGATTTCGGGTAACTTAGGCAGCCATGAGGTTAGCTTCGGAGGTCAAAAAAACCATCGAATATCCTAAGCTGTCTTGCTTGTCTTCAGAAAATTTGCATAAATAAAGTTTTAATGATTCAGAAAGTAAACAATATTAATTTTTGTTTATTTACCTTCACTCGTTGTGGTTGGGCTCTGTGCGATCGTTGTTGTTGTAGCAGAATCTGAAGTTAAAGTATAGCGATCAACGTCAGGAAGGCTATGAAGTTAAGAATATCGAAATTGCGGATACGGCAGAAGCATATAATAAGTTAAAAGGCATATTGTAGTCGCCACTGTGTAAAGAGTTGAATTTAATAGACGTTTCGGCTGAACTAATAGGGAAAGTAAAATAAGGTAATTAGGATAAATAACAGCGCGTCAATGCACCTTGTGATGGATTCGAATTTTCACTCGGCTTGGCACAGCACCACACAAATTACACGACTTTGGTACTTGTCTCTTTTCTCTTTTGTTTGGTTTTTTTTCGAAAATTTAGCATTTGTTTAAGTTAATGGAAGTACAGGCGTATTTGAGATTATTCTACTAATACTAATAACAAATTTGTTCCCCTCCTTGATGATAACAAAGTCTGATTGCAAAAATAGTTCATAGACAAAGGCTCGGGGAAAAATTTTCGTATGTAGCATGGGGTTACGCTGAAATTTAATTATTAGCTGAACAAGCGCAGAAGAGCTTTTCTGATGATTTCGGGTAACTTAGGCAGCCATGAGGCTAACTTCGGAGGTCAAGCAAACCATCAAATATCCTGAACTATCTTGCTTGCCTTCAAAAAATTTGCATAAATAAAGTTTTAATGATTCAGGAATTAAACAATATTAACTTTTGTCTATTCAGCGCGGAGAAATATCAGTGGAGTATTTAGTTTCCATTTCTTTTTTGTAATCATACTTACATTAACCATAGTTAGCAGAAACGTGCAGAGTTGTTGTAAAACTCTTCTAAAAAAACAAAAAAATGTTTGGTTCATGAAAATCTTCTTTCGCAACCAGTAGTGGGTCATTGAAAATTCTCGGAGAGGGGTCTTTAAGACCAGAGGTTTTGAAGAAAAGTGTGGAGCAAAACTGGAATTTTTAGAAGGGTACTCAAAGAAATAAAGCCTCCATCCCTCCGTGAAATAAGTATGAATACTTTTTGTAACAACACAATATTAGACAAAAACGTTACTAACTATTTCTTAATTGTTACATTAACTGCTATTCTAATATATATGACGAATACATGTGAAGAAAATCACTGTGCCATGCAAAAAAAAAACGAATAACTGTGACATTCACGTCAATCAACAGGGTGGCTTGTATTTAACAGCTGTCCACTTTCAACTTCTCACAAATGTGAATGAAGAAGTGGAAAGTCTTGGAAAACCTACTAAATTTATGATCTTTTTGAGACAGAGAAACATTCTGTCAATAACAATGATGAACAGGACCACAGAAACAAGGTTTTAAAAAGTCAAATTCATGGGTGATCCTCTCAGTAAGTAAGTTCTTATTCACTGTCGTTGTTTGTGTTGGATCAAGAGGGACTGGGAACGGGTCATCTTGTATCGTCATTATCAATTGAGGATGAATTTGCATTGTAATTATTGGCCTTCCCACTTGTGACAGGTGCAACTTCATAACAAATACACTTCTGCTAACGCTTTTGCATTTGTTTGCTGGTTTTGCTGCTCCAGTTGAAAGGAAGCATTGATCTCTACTGTAGTGCGTTTGACTGTGGATTTATCGAAATCTTTTTGTTATAGTTGTTCCTTTTGTTACAAACAAGATTTATGTCTACGTGGACGTTTGAAATATCAAGACAACGGAAATTATTTTAAGGCTTTTGATTTTGTTCGCTTGATAACATTTGCTGCTAAATAGGTCTGGGTTTATTTGATTCTAAATAATGACGTTTTTCGAAAAAAGGCGTATCCTTTTGACTGGCTATTATTTTTTAACCTTGAGGGGAAATAAAGATTCAAAAACAATACCTATCAAAGAAGAGCCTACCATTTCCTTTTCCTATTTTTTATTTGGGTTTTGGTTACTGTTGCGTTTGCTGAGTGAAAGTATTCTTTTCTCTCTCATTTGACTGTAAAATCAAGAAACAGAGACCTTCAACGTCTTTCCTAAGACTAAGGGGATTAATAATCTTCGTAAGGTTTGGCGGTTCAGCTAATGTACACGCGTTTTTCTGAGGCTTTGACAGCGATGACCTTTAAAGTTGGATAACGTGACCTAGAATGATTTAATTCATCAAACCGGCCGGCTAGAATACATTTCATACGCAATGATCTTCAACATTCCGCTCTTTGTCCTCAACTTTTTGTTATCATATTCTCCATTTAAAAAGAAAGCGAAATTGTGTTAGAATAACAGTTAAGTGAATGGGCGGGATGTTACTCAGAGGGCGATATTGGACACACGCCGGCTAAGTTATTGATACATATCGGTCAATGATCGATTCTCGGATGATTATTAAAAATAAATCCTGAATATCCTTTTTCGCTAATCACTGCTCTATTTTTCTGAAACGGCCTCTTTTTTAATGAAATACCTATTTGATAACCAACAAGTGCATCGAAAATGGTCACGATTTTAAGTATTTTGTTTCCTTGGTTACCTTGAAATAAACACCTATTCTGTCATCGTTGTTAGGGAAAAATTACCTATAATTCAGCAAGGAGAAACCAGCAGGAAATTTCCTTCCTGCGTGAGCAAGAAAAACTACTTGGTTATGTTTTTGTCAACTCAGAATATTCAATATAAATATGCTCAGAAAATATCTGCATTACGTAATTTTGGAAAAAAGAGAGCGGGTATCCGTGTTTTCAATCTTCTTTGTTTGCAGAAACACCGGCTTTTCTGAGACATGCATTTGTATAGTCAGTCTACAGTCTTACTCTGGTCAAAATTATAAATTCAATAGCGATGCAGTAACGATCATACGAAAGCAAGCTTTTTTAAATGCGGTTTAAAGCGAGTTATCCGCGCTTAAAATTTGGGAAATCTGTAGAGGGTTAGTTTTAGGTAACTTGCAACGAACGATGCGATCAACGTTAACCTGGAGTATTATTAAAAGACCTGGAAGTATCATGACCATCATTACTAACAAAGCTGTGGAGAACTTGCAAACTTTTCATAGAACAGCACAATGGCTTCTGAATGCAAATCAAGCCCTCTGTACAAGTAACTTCAAAGATATACCAGGTTATAAGTGCAAGTAAGTTACAAGTAGTTGTGGGCACGAAGTCTCTCCACAACTTAAAGGAAAGGATAAGAAACATCTTAAAGATGTGCCTTGAAGATACGTTCTACGTATACCACCGCGCACACACCCATTATATCGTTTTTTTTTCTATGTGCGACGAATTTAAGGTTAAAATCACTATTGTGAACAAATGATGAAAAAAAGTGAACTCTTACCTCGACAAAATAGACAGCCCTGAAAGATCATTACGGTCAATATGAATGCGACCTTCGCCATCGTTTAGTGTAACGTTATCAGCGGGGGCGTCTTTTGCAACAACTTTTAACCAGTTATACTCGGAATGTTACTAAAGAGAAGAAGGCACCAGATAAACAAAAGTAATTCCGGTGAATATGGTGAAAATTATGGAAAAAATTCCCGCGATCTTTATACAGGTAGATTGGGTGTTTCACTCACGCACGTTTGAATAAAAAGTGAAGGGCAAATGTGGTTCACTTGCTTCTTTAATTTTGTCGAGCACGTCACAATTACCATAGCAACGTCAACAAACACCAGCTGCACATTATCCTCATTATTTCCTTTTTTATCACTTGGCCATGTTTTGGTATAAGAAAATAAAGTAGATGAAAACATTATCTAAAATTATTGTCCTTCACAAACACCGTTCTTGCACTATGTTTTCGTCTGCGGTTGTGGAGAAACAACAAATTGATTTTTCGGGTCAACACACCTCACCGAATACCTCATGGATCAAGTCAAAAGCGGAATTTTATTTAATTTGTCGATCACACGCTATTTTTCCCTTCGAGAAAGTATGAATACATTAATAACATCACAACTCGTATTTGTAGGAATAAGCACAGTTAAATTGAAACTGTTTTGAGGATCCTTTCCCTTCGAGAGGCGAATGTCATTACCTTCGCCTATTATGCAGAAAACATTGTCTTTAAAATGATCGGCAAATATTAAAGGATTTGAAAGGGATGTTGTGTTTTCGAACCAAGCTGGTATATTGATGGCCACTGGGCAAAACATAGTCCAGCATTTTAAGCAGCCGTTATGGCCTCAAGCCTAGAAGTTTGAAACTGTTGTTACCGGTATGTTCCAATTGAGCAGTTTTACGAGACGTATTTTCACTTAGTTATTCCAATTTTGCAAGACTCCGTTTATATGTCCGGCCGAACCTTCTAGTTTGTCAATTATTCAGAAAGATGTCTAACTGGAAAGACTGACTATTAATAGAGCTAAATTACAGCTTATTTTTTCGCTTCTCTTTCGAATCTTTTCATGCATCTTTGATTGGTTATTTAGCATCAACATTGGTCGTGATGCCTCAGGCTGGGTCGATTAGGCAAAGCCAGATACTATATTAATGCATATCAAATCTGATGGCCAAAGTTTCATTACTTCGCCGAGTAAATGGAAAAAAGCTATGGAAATTTTATTTTTTAAAAAAGACAGACTGGCCAACATCGTGACAGTTCTGCTAAGAATCAACGAAGCGCAACATCTTTGTAATTATGTGCGTAAATTACATCTTTGTAATTACGTGCGTAAAAAAATAAACGCACTCAATTGTTTTTAGTTCGGCTGAACTCACGCAATAAAAACTCACGGAAACTTGTATTATCTATCAATTCTAAATCAATCAACGCACAGTTTAAACCTTATTTTAAACAAGAGATAGAAGTTTACAGAAAAAAGTTCTTGTTATTTGTCTGCTGTTTACTGGCACCCTGCTATTTCTTATTGACGAAGTTGATGGATCATGCCACGAGTTCAAATCCGCGCGAGGGGTTCATCAATGTAATGTTTATTATTCGCTGTAAAGCCCCTTTTAATCTTTGTACAATTAACTGTGCAATAAAATCTTAAAGTCCAAGAGAACGCTAACGTCACACTTGAGTCTCGTTTATGGGCAGTCTCTTTTTTTAATTAGCCATGGACCAGTGGCCTGAAACTGTAAGTCGTTTATCTCCGAAAGCCTAGTCATAAAATCGCTCCAAGATTCCCGTGATCATAATTGTTTCTTGTAATTTCTGTTATGCTGACAAAATTGTACTCAGCCTTATCATATTGTGTCGGCCAAGAGACACGAAATAGTTGACTTCAATGCTGAGCATTTTCCTGTTACGTAGAACAGAAAAGCTGACCTTGCCGGGTAGTTGTGCTCTAAATCACGTGCACGATAGGATGTGTTTGGATATGACGCCGAAAAAGAAAACGCTAAATCAAACTGTTTGCAATTTATCAATAATTGAATGTATTCAGTGAATGCTACTACGATGCATATATAGCAGATATATTCAATTCGATTATAAAAGAAGAGAATCAAAAGCTTACGCAACATAAAATAAGGCTGTGATAAATATTCATTCGAACTCGATTTTACATATACAGCTTAACGAAAAACGTAAAGCCTTAGGAATTCAAGGAAGTGCAAAGAGTTTTCTTTGTTCAGTTACAGCGTGATATCATGATGAAACCCACGAGTAACACTGTGTTTGTGCGGGAGATGGGGGTCAAGAACTAACTCCTTTACGGTCGATTTGTTTTGTCATTGATGCAATCACTGAGTAGGCGTTAGAGATTCTTTACGGCCACGAAATACATTTTACTTACAATCAATTCACCCTCATTTTCACAAACTGATTGAGCCAAGTTGCATTTATCTAAAAAAAGTTAATGTTTTCCGAAAACCAGTCCCACACAATTTACATCAGTGAAAATAAGTGTTAAGAGGAAATTTCACTTCACTGACTTTGACAAGGTTAAAATGCAAATCAACCGGCACTTTTTTTTAAAGATCTAATGGTGTAACAGCTCAGTGTTGTAGTTTTTGTTTCAACGTGTTCCATTTCAATAGATATATGTTTCTAAAGTTCTTCAGTTTTTAAAAGACCGAATAATGTATTCAGCTTGAGTAAAAAAAAAAACATAGCGACCGATAAATCATTTTTAATTAACTTTATCACTGATTGATGATGCGAGGCCAGAAACCAAGCTTGAAGTCAAGAACCAAAGTGCGCTCGACTGTTTCGTGTACATGGAACACAAAAAGTACTTGAGCTTTTGCTACTTTTGTTACTACTTAGTAAGAGTACAAACAAACATCAAAACTAACTGACAATTCATACTTTTCGACGGTTAATGACCGAGACTCTTCAAAAAACTCATTACTGATATTGTGAGGTCGGAAAAAGCTTGTTTTTGAGAGGCAACCTGTTTGCTTGTTTTTGTTCAATTAATTTGACGGTTTTGATTACGAAATGTGAAAACGCATCCTTCTAATGAGTCAGCGAAATTGTGCTCAACGCTGAATGCATCAGTGCACTCAGCTAAGACGAAACTTTTCATCACGGAGTCAAACCACCAGGGTCAGGAAGGACAGGAAAGAAAAAAATTTTCTTCCATAGGTTTTATCGTCCAAATTAATCAATGAGCTAACCTATCTAAAAGGAAAAAAAATCAGGAAAAATGTCATGTCGCATTTCGTCATGATACGCTTGTATGACGCTACCCACTCTCATTGCATCACGTTCTGTCTATTTTAATTTGGGGGAGAAATAGTGAAATCATGAATAATTTTCCGCGGGGCACCCTTAAATTCGCTGTACGTGAATGAAATCCTACACTAAGCAAACAGGTACCAAAAATGCGTTTGCAAGCATGCCCTGTGCTCGAGAGGACACTGAAATATCCACTGTTGCCACAAAGCCTTAATTGAAGACATGCGGGACTCACTTTCAAATCTCAGTTCTTTAGAAGAGTTTTTGCAATAATGAAAACTTGTATTAGACTTCTCATGGACCATCGCCTGTAAGTTACATTTAACAACTTCACTCTAAATCCACTAATGTTAAAATCCATGTTCTTCCAAATCATATAATCAATCGATTGCTACAATTTTAAACAAAACATAACCGTCGCCGTAAGGACATCCTCCAGACACCGCCGTCCAGTTAGCATCAGGCGGGATAAAAGACCCGCCTCCTCCGGCATGAAGATCAAGGTTCTTACTCTTGCCATCGACTTGCACCCCACCACCAGAGTATCCACCCCCTCCTCCACAATTTCCCCCGCCACCGAATCCTCCTGTGCACTTGTTTATTTTGCTGTATCCACCCCTTCCTCCTGTTTGAAAAGATTTGCCTCCATCTTTCTGGTCACATGGTTTGTTACAACTGGACGCCCTATAGCAGCGCCCATCCGTGAGAAGACCTCCACCACCTCCAACACCACGTAAGTCTGCATCATTCCCCGACATGCAGACCTTCCCTCCCTTTCCTTTTCCCCCAGGATTGACGCTACCACTCAACCCGGCCTGTCCAGGATCACCATCTACCAAGTCAGCTGCGCCACCCCCGCCAGACACAGCCAATGGACTGCCATTGCCTGCCAAAACAACAAAAGTTCCTCCTCCGCCACCTCCACCCCGTTTGCCTCGCTGCCCTACTAAAATTGTCAGCTGTATTCCCTGTTGAAGATGGACCGTCCCATTTAGTTTCGCTCCTTTACCACCGGTGGTATTAAATCCCTCGTGATTCCCACCTGTAGCTCCGCATAACTCGAGGTAATACGTGGCCGACAAAGGAATGTCCCATGATTGCAAACCGTCTTTCACTAAAATCCCCTCCAGTGATGTACCCTGGTACAGCGCGTTATTTACTGGCCCAGACGTACCCGTTGCACCCAGTGTAGTGAAATGATATTCGATATCTAACAACACAACAAGGAAAACCTTTGCTCAGATAGGAAACGAAAAGTTCTGTCTATACACTTTAGACGTGCAAAAAATGAAAACTTCATTCCACCTTTTACATGCATTAATTTATTTGACTATGAAATAAAAAAGCATTAAGCATATGGAGCATATCGGTACACGCACACCGTGAATACTCTGATAGTATCAAATGAAATAAACTTTCATGTCGCGATACATTGGGCTTTATAACAATGTTACCTACCTATCTTCTTTTCGCACATGTCCCCAAACCACGGAAGTTTGCATTTGCACCGATATTTTTGTTTGTCGTTGTTGTAATTGCAGAGGCCTTCATTGAGACAGACCATCTGGTTGCATTCGTCCTGAATCAATGGTAAAATCGTCGGAAAAATAAATGAAGGTAAACAAAGCTACTGGACTTCACATAGAGTCGCATCTGTAACAATGTACTAACTCGGAGCTTATATCTACTTACAATAGCTCAGTATTACATTTCAAAGCTCCTCAGAAATTTGGTAATGGTCATGATTGACATTTGGCAGCAAAAGGTTCTCGTTTTTTATAAGTGAGATATGGAAATGAACAAAATCAGAAAAATATTTCGAGAGGAATGAGATATGGAAATGGGGCACACAGGAAAAACAGTTTAAGAGACGAATATCATCTAAAAATTAATTAACCAACAGAAACTGAAATCTCAAGATATTACAGTAAACATGTAAAAGAAGAACTTTGTCACCCACCATAACGTTGATACTACTTTGAAACACTGGAGAGTAGGCAGAATATGTAAATCCTTCCGCGTATATCAATTCATCGCCAGAAATTAAGGAATCACCGCCGTGGTCATTTAACTCACACAAGAGCTTATTCTCCGCTGAGGAAATTCCAAAGTTCGTGGACACGCATCTGGTCTCCATCAAGCACGAATGAGCGCAAGACAATGACGTAGAACCGTTTAGAGTCCTAATCTGGTGGCCATTAAGCCTGTGATCCAAAATTGTTTTAATTGCACCCTGCATGTAGCGTTGTTCGAAGCTGCAAGAAATTCCAAAAATATGAAGTGCAGTAACAGGAACCCACAGAAAAACAGGTGAATTCATCTCGAAGACCACTCAATATCATATAACTAAGAGAAAACTCATTATAGTTAAGACTGATCGTTTCTCTTAAGGCACAAGGTGTTGTAATGGCCACTTGCGTATATTGTCTATGAAATCAGTTGCTTTTTGAGCAAACACTGATAATTATGCTTTCCACTGACGTTAAAACTTCTCTTCGATACAACAATGGAAGTGCCAGATACAGTAAACAATAAAAGGGAAGCTTAAAAGCTGTGGTCGAACAAAACACATTAACCTTTGCTTTAAGTAACTAGTGACGTGTCATTAGGTCAGACTAAAATAACTGTTTCAAACTCTGGTCATCAACTCTGTATCCCGTCTATTTTTACAATCGCCGATTTCAGTAGTAATAATGGTAATAATAACAATTATGATTAAAATAATAACTTATTATTATTATTGAGTAGTAATTTCAGCGTTTTTTTTCTTAATTTTTCAATTTCCACTGTTAAATTAATACTCCTGTTAAAAAAAATTCCCTAATCTTTTAAATTGACTGTTTTACTTTTATCGCAATTTTTGGGAGTTAATTTATCAATTCAGAATAAAAGAATTACGATGATAGCTCAAAAAACTGGAAAATAAAAAATAAAGATACTAATAATAGTTACGACAATAATAATAGTTACGACAATAATAATAAATAATGATTATAATAATGCCGGAAAAACACTGCGCACCCAAAGATGTCTTTAGAGATGCACCTTTTAGCAATGCACATGTCCAAAAGTCAATTTAAAAAGTAAGATCGTGTCAACATTTAAATTACAATTTAATAAAAAAATTGCACCATTTTAAGAAAACTTATTTAGTTTCATTTATATTTTAATAAATCAAAATCGTCTGCCGATTATCTGACAGTTGCCAAGGAGAAGTATCAACAAGATCAAAACGTTCCGATAGAACGTCGAAATTCTGTCTTCCATTTACCTTAAAGTATAATGATACATTGAAACAAAGTAAACATTATTAAGTTCAAATCAAGGATAAAGTGTTTCACCGAGGAGAATTCAGCAGGATGTATGCAAGATCCCTAGGTTAAATTTGCAAAGCACTCTTCAATCATGTTCGTCAAAGCTATTATGGCCTTGGTATCATATTTCATTGTCTTCGGATATTTGCTTCACTTGCCACAATGTTCAGCCTGGAAAAGAGGACAGAACAATTTATCCTTTAATGGTGCTCTCTTCTGCCGTCAAAACTTTGCACTGAAAACGGACATTTTAAGAAAAGTGAAAACTTTCGGGGAGATTCAATGTGCGTTTGTTTGTTTGTCTGAAAACGACTGTGTCGCACAAACGTACTGCGACGATTCGCCAAGGAGAAAAAATCCCAAAGGAACATGCTATTTACATAAAAACGGCGTTAAGCACGAAGAGAACAGTGCCCGTCTCGTAAAAAGCAAGAGATGCACCTTTCAGCAATACATGGATTTAGACGTAAGTCAACAAATATTTAGTTTTCTGTTGACGAAAATATAGATAAATTCTCTTCTAAATGTTTCATATCTTCTGGTAGCGATAAAGATGTACTAACAACCACATCAAATTAGGTATCTTTGATGAGAAACTTTACAATTCAAAGGATTTCACAATTTTTTTATTCAGGATCTTAGTATTAATTAAGTGTCTTAGAATTTACTTTTAGTCGGAAAAAAGCATTCTGAGCGCAGGGCTCAAATCAAAATATGTTTGCTAACTTAGAATTCATTGTATTTATTCAAAGTGATGAACTTTCTCTCCTCAATGTTCATTTTCATAACCGCAAAAAAACCGAAAGCAACTAAGTAGGGAAAACCTTCGCGTTTAATTGTGCCCTGCCATGCTTTAGTGAAATTTTATCGCAAGGAAAAATTATATAAAGGGAGGTAAATGACAGGCAAGGCAGTGTCTAGCAGTATTGATTTATGTACAAGATTACAATCGGATCTTAGACAAACATTGTGTTTTTAGCGCTTAAACTGCATGCAAATATTGGCTTTAATCATCATAGGTGCCTAACACATGTTTTCAACCGCAAAAAAAAAAAAACAATCGTCAGCTTATCTGAGGCTATGAATGAAAACAAGTAAATGAATTGTTGCCATCGAGAGCGTAATTTATCTTACTTCTTCGAGTCGTATATAAGGCCTTGAACGAGCATTGATTGCATGAAGGATCGGATTCCAGGGAATGTGAAAAAAAAGAAAAGGGTAGATTCTCTGAGGCGGGGTGTTGTAGTTTGCAGTAAACACTTTGTTTCTACTAGTAGTTGTAACAAGACATCAAAGAAATCAGAAGGTTACAAAATTAAGGTCAAATATTGCTACACAACGGAAATATAAACGGCCAAACATACAAACAAGGTTATGACGTGCATAAAAACACAGAGTAAAGTAGATTAGTCAGGCAAGATCCATACTAAAAAAATATCGAGCTGGCTGTAAAACATACAAGACTGGCCCAATATGAAATAACTTTATGGGTTTACTGCTGATACTGCCTTTAATCAAAAGCAACTGTTCGAGATTAGGGTGTTATGAATCTTGCAGGAGGTCTTTTGCTCAAGAAAATGTCAAAATGGTATGAAGTGTCAGTACGACTATGATACCAGAAAATGCCAACGCAGATGTGAGCCGCCCTACACAGGAATTGATTGCAACCAGCTTCAAGGTAGAATCCTCAGCGCATTACATTAAGCATTTCAAGAGCTGCAACACTTTTTCTTAACGCAAAATTGTGTAAATCAAGAAACCAGTAGCTTCGAACAATACCAGGTTCACCTCATCCTCATCAAAAAGTAGTTGCAAGCTGTACCTATGGGATGAAAAATAATTTGATTTATGTCCTAATGGGATTTGCTTTGGGGAGGCAGCAGTTGTGGAGGCGCTCGCCCATCACAGCTGGGGTCTGGGTTCAATTCCCGAAGTTGTGGATTGAGTGTGATGAGTGTTCTCATCCGCGCTCCACTTAGTTTATTCACAAAAACCAAAACTCAACATTTAAAAAAAAAATAAAGGGTCGCAGACGAAGAACCATTAGGCATCTCTATAATGATGCCCTTTATAACTAAAACTTTGTCTCTCCAATTCACTCGTCGTCCAAATGGGATCGAGATAAAGGGAATCCAATTTATTGTGCACTATAACAGGAAGTGAGATTTACTTTGGTTTTATTCCAGCCATATCCTTTCGTTTCACCACTCTTGGTGCACAAGGTAACTCTGGGCCAATATCGACTGCTGAATATGTGAACACGTCACTACAGGGAACGGTAACACTCGACAAAGGGGTCCAGATCTGGAGAGTGCCATTCACTGCTCTTTATAGGCTCAAAGTCGCTGGAGCTTCAGGAGGGAACGCGTCATCCTCAGGGGGAAAGGGTGCAATCGTAGCAGGAGTGTTACCGCTAACGAAGGGAACTGTACTGCACCTTTTGATTGGTCAGAAAGGACTTCCAGGAAGTTCTGGTGCAGGAGGAGGTGGGGGAACTTTCGTAGTTTCTAACAAAAACACGCTTTTGGTAGCAGCAGGCGGTGGTGGCGGTGGAGGTGGTCATATTATCTCAGAAGACGGAGATGATGGTCAAGCGACCAAAGCTGGCAGCGTTTATGGTGGTGTAAATGGTTTGGGTGGATCAGTGTGCGCTAGAGAGGACAACAATGCAGGGGGAGGAGCTGGATTTCAGGAAAATGGCAGATGTAGCCGCAATGTGTCATGTTCCTTAACTCCTCATCCATGCAACGAGTCCGGGTTGGCCTATGTAAATGGTGGTCTGGGTGGCGATGGGAATGGTGTTGGAGGATTCGGCGGGGGTGGGGCGGCATACAAAGATTTTGGCGGAGGCGGAGGGGGTTATTCTGGAGGGGGAGTGCATGCCACGTCTTGGGGTTCACGGGCAGGAGGGGGTGGATCTTACTGGCCCGTAGGGTGGTTGAAGTCAAGCAATGAAACCAACTCTGGCGACGGATACGTATTGATAGATTTCAATAACAGTTTAAATTAAGAAAACAATGATTGATTCGTTGATCTCTCTTCTTTTAAGTCTTTGTATTCCATTGCTATATGTTACCAACGCGTTAGTGGAAAATTATTTGTGTCAGGGCGCTATTTCAGGATTGATAGATCTGAAAGAGAGCTCTACCAGCCGCATGTATGGGCATGATGAATTTTATGGGGCAAGCAGTCGGTCCATCTACAACTTATGGCGCGAATCTCCAGTTCAGAAGACAGGTGGAACTTTTGGCGGTAATACCACAAAAACAAATGTTACGTATCGATGCTCACTGGCCAATTGCAAGGTGGCGTTCATGCACTAACAACAGAGTTTAAAATTCTGTTCTTCAAATCAAAAGGATGTTTTATAGTTTTTTTTGTTTGTGCGAATGAGCAGAAGAGGGCATATTAACTGTAGCGAACCAAAAAGAAACTATGTGACCCGATATAAATTAGCTCTGTTATCGCAGGCCAAGTAGCTGAAGGGGGGGGGGGGGGGGACATACTCTCACACCTTTTATTGGTCTGCATAAGCTCAATAATAGAGTTGAAAAAGAAGAAGACAAGTTGTAAGGGAAAGTGAGGACCAGCCGACAGTTTTGATGTAATGGATTTCTTATCACGCTCCTTGATGCGTTAAAACAATTAGTTGATTCAGTCTTATGTTGCACAATACAGTTACCCACTCCAAAATCGCTGGAAAAAATGTAGCGCAAACACTCATCTTTATCACAAAAGCAACAGATCTTAGAGTAACTTTATTTTTCTCTGCATGTACAAAAATATAACGAACAAAAAACGTCAATTATATAAGGAGAGAACCCAAAACTAAACAAATGGGATCTCAGAAGGAACAGATCTTGAAATAATTTCAATTTGTTTACATTTACAAGAAAAAACCTATCAAATCTGTCAATTCGATACGTAGAAAACTCAACAAAGACGGAAAACTTCCGCCAAGATGTCTTGCATTTAGAATAAGTTAAATATATCACAAAAAACATAAATGTGCAACGAATAAAGTATTACTTAAAATGAAAAATTTACGCCTGAAGTATTGAGTAAATATAGGAACACAATTTAGATCGAGAAGATGGCTGAGAGAGCTGCGTTGATTCATGTGTTCACATCCACATGTGCCTTAGTTGTTCTAGGAGAATCGCTACAGTCATTGCACTGGAAACGTCTGAGTGATAGCTTATACTTTGATGGAGCAGTTTTACTCCGGCGTGACTTTGCATTTAAAAGGGACATCTTAAGAACAGTGAAAACATCGGGGGAAGTTCACTGTGGCCTCGCCTGTTTGTCTGAAAGTGACTGCATCGCACAAACGTACTGCCGCGAGCCGTGGCAGAAACTCAAGGGAACATGCTATCTGCATCGAAGAGGAATCAAAGACGGGCTGGCTGAAGATGCCTTCGTGAAAAGCGATGGATGTACTTACCAACAATACATAGATTTTCACGTAAGTACATTTTGCATTACATTTGTAATAAAGTAATTTTTAGTATTCATTTAAAAAAAACAGAAAAACAAAAAAAACAAGGAGCAAGTAATGCGGAATTATTTTCAATTGAAACTATTCATTTACCGTTTCCATTTGTCTCCAACAAATGACGAATTCTCAATGATTCTCTGGACATTGATTATTTACAGTGGAAATAAATAACAGTTTGGGCAAAACAAACATGCTGTAAGGATCAGTGAATTGGCCCATTGGAATAAACATTCACCCGACCAAAAAACCGAAGAGGGTTTGATAATCAATTCAAGTCGAATTTTGAAAGCATGCAGTTCAAGGCCCAAATTTCAGAGTAAAGTACAAATGCAGTAAGAATTACTGAATTGGCTGGCGTATCGGACAAACGTCTATCTAACTAAAAACGGGGGAAGATGTGATAATCAAGTCGAATTTGAAGTCGTTAAAGAAGAATTTAAGGCATAACTTTTCCATTGCGGTATTTATTTTGTTTCTTAAATCATTAATTGTGGTCAAGAGATCGAACGATAAAAGAAATGAAGTTTTTGATTTCCAAGGAAGCTCTCATCGTAAATATATTTCTGAAAACTGCCATAAAACTTAAAGAAAACAACTTGCTGAAAGAAGTACTGAAGTACCAATTTTCTGAGCAATGACGAGAGAGGAGAAATAAAACAGCTCCGTTGATTAAATAACAGAGACTAATGAGAACACTTCCACGAGGTTGTGGACGGTGTTCAAAAAATAAAAACGATTTGTAACGTGTGTAACCTTTCCTGTCAGACGCCTTGCTCACGCAAATGTCAAAATGGTCAGACATGTAGCTATGACCATGATAACAGACGATATGCTTGCCTCTGTGAGAAGCCATACACTGGAATGTACTGTGAAAAGTCTAAAGGTAACATTTTAACAACCTAGGATGAGATCAGTCTTGCAGAGTTGTCACAGGTCCACCTTCGTCTGCTCCATTTTCAGATTGGGTTTAAAGAAAGCTTCCTGAATATTTTTACTCTTTCAATTTAGTAACAAAGTGAGGTAAAGCGAATTAATGTTCTTAAAGAACAGCAACGTTTCTTTAATTGTCGCCCAATAAAAACTCCAGCCTCAAAGAACATTGTCATTCGACATAGCGAGGTGATTATTAGTTCCTACATTCCCTCACAAATGCTTTGTTTTCTTTCTGTGGCTGAAAAGAAATTTGTCAATTTTCATAAGCACAAGACCTTTCCCCTTGTTTTCTGCAAGATTTCAGTGATGGTGTACACAACACTGTATGGTAGAAAACTCGAAGGCTTTGATTTAGGAGTAGTGGTGGTAATAGCACTATTTAAGCTTGAGATGATAACGCTGACACAGTTTTTTTTTTTAAAATCCAATTTATTACGTTATCTTTTAATATCGATTATTAATCCATTAATGCATTGTTCCTTTGACTTCCTTGTTGTTTCAGCAATAGCCTTTTATTTCACTTTCCTCGGTGCTCAAGGCAACAATGGGCCGACATCAACAGCTGGATACAAACGCACGCCTCTAGAAGGGATAGTAACACTCAACAAAGGAATACAGATCTGGACGGTTCCATTTACCGCGCGGTATAGTTTCACTGTGGCTGGGGCATCAGGGGGGAAGGGATATAGACCAGGAGGGAATGGTGCAATTGTAAGTGGAATTGTGAGACTTTTCAAGGGTACTGTCCTGCACCTCTTAGTTGGTCAGAAAGGTCTCAAAGGATCTTCCGCTGCAGGAGGGGGTGGAGGTACTTTTGTAGTTTTCAGTAATAATACCCTTTTTGCGGCAGCTGGCGGTGGGGGTGGTGGAGGGGGTCAGATAACATCAAAGGTTGGCGATGATGGCCGAAAAGGAACAAATGGAAGCGTTTACGGAGGAGTCAATGGCCTGGGTGGGAAAGTGTGTGCTGACGAGTTAAACTATGCAGGTGGAGGTGGTGGATTTAGAGGAGACGGGAAATGCGCCTTCAATATAACATGCGTTTCTCCTCGATCATGCAAGGAGGCTGGGTTCTCATATTTGAATGGTGGTGTGGGGGGCAAAGGAGATGGTAATGGGGGATTCGGTGGAGGTGGAGCGGCATATAACGATTTTGGAGGAGGCGGAGGTGGGTATTCTGGAGGGGGAGTGTATGCCACATCGTTTGGTTCACGGTCAGGAGGGGGTGGATCCTCTGGCAATGGTGCACCCCTGTCAAGTAGTGGAGTATCACATAGTAGCGGTGACGGATACGTGTTATTTAGATACCCCTAGTATCAGACCAACATATTCGGTCGATCTCCCTTGCTATAAAATGTTTTGCAATATTTCAATGACACTAACTCAATGACCAATAATCACGATAGGCTATATTACCTTCTGAATCAGTCACATGATTAATAAACGTCAAGATAACCGGATAATGGCCAAGTTCATCTTTTGCATTTTAAAGAACCAAGAAGGGTGGAGGAGGATAGGGGGGCAATAGAATAGAAATTTATTCCTAAAAGAATAGAAATCTAAAAAGACGACGTTAGTTGCGAACCACTGAGGGTTTTCTGCGTAATGCCTTAACCACAGGGTTACCGGTCACCTCGCCACCAAGCAGACTCGCCACCAGCGAACTCGCCACCATGGAACGATCTCGCCACCAACGTACTCGCCACCAAGCGAAGTCTTCTCGCCACCAACCACCAATAAAGAGATAAACTAGAATAAAGTAGTCGAAGAGAGTAGGATGTTCGAACGAGCACAATTCAAATCGGCCGATACGTTTGTGCGCTTGTCTGTATTTAAATTATGACCTTCAGCGACGTGTTAGATGTGTTCCGTTCCTAACTCATTGACATCGAAACGTATCGTGTTTGTCTTTTGCACGTAAGCGAGGAGAAATTGATGAAACTTCATGGGAAGAAATAAGTGATGAAATGAAACTCGATAGCAGTTGTATTAAAACTAAATGCGAGAAATTGTCAAGTCGGTGGGAGAAATTGTAAGCGTCGATGGACTGAAGCTTTCCTAAGGCAACTACAGTTGTTTCCCAAGGAGAGTCAACAGTTCGAACCCATCGATTCCTGAGTTTGTTTGCTTATTTGTATGAAAATTTCGACGTCTGTGATGTTATAAGTTCGAACGAATCGACTCGAGAGTTTGTTTACTTATCTGTATGCAAATTTCGACGTCTGTGATGTTGTCAAGGGAACTTATTCAATATTCGGTCGAATTATATTACCCAGTTTCCCCGCGGCAAAATAACAACAAACTTTATTGAATATTAAATCTGGAAGAGCAGCTCATATGTTGATCATAACTTTTGCAGATGTGGCGGCTCCTAAAAGAGCCATTTTTAGCGACCTGGAAACGTCCTAAAGACGCAACCAGGGCGCGGTGGCTCCTAAAAGAGCCGTTTTTTGATGTTCCAGGTTCTGCTTCAGGTTCTGGTCGCCGGGCCGTTCAGGTAACTGCAGAGTTTGAGAAGGCGGCGGGCAGAAATCTCGTTGCCGTTAAAGTCTTCCCAGTGCTTGAAGATTTTAGATTGAATCGGTTTCGAACGTGCTTTCGACAACATACGTTTATAAAGTTTGAGTACAGACAAGCGAACAAACTTATCGGTTTCGAACGTGCTTTCGACAACATACGTTTATAAAGTTTAAGTACAGACTTATCAGCCGAACATCCTACTGTCCTCGACTAATCTCTTTATTGGTGGTTGGTGGCGAGAAGACTTCGCTTGGTGGCGAGTACGTTGGTGGCGAGATCGTTCCTTGGTGGCGAGTTCGCTGGTGGCGAGTCTGCTTGGTGGCGAGGTGACTGGATACCAACCACAGCTGCAGAGACCAGCAAATCACAACTGAATGAGAAGGATCATAATGTTTCACGAATCCAGTTAACATCATTGCCTTAAGAAGACTTGCGGTATACAGTCGAAACGTCGGAATCACCTTGATGACCAACTGCATCCTTTTTTATGAAATCCTGCATTCCTGCCGCTAACGTAACTGTCCAATTTGAACATATGCGTATGTGGTGTGAAGGAGAAGTACCTCTCATTTTTCATTAATAATCCCTTCGTTAATCGGTATTACATAAGATATCCCGAGTATTAGAGATTTTTTCATGGAATTTCCAATTTTATTTACAACGCTTATACCAATTTTGAGCTATACAACCTTTGTTTCATATCGGTGCTTCGTACGCCCTATTCTAAACAACTGTGCTAACGTCACTCTTCCTCTCTGGCGTTGATCTCCTCGGGAGGGTACTGTTCGCCCGAGTTCATTTAATACAAAAATGGTATCGCAGGTAACTCGTCACCCTTCATCAATAGATGAACACTGACTATTGGCTTGTCCATCATGCCACAAGGGTTCTGCATTCACGCCATAAGAAAGATCGACTTTCGACTTGCTTTGCCACCATCAATGATTAAATTCACTCTTGTTTTCGATATCACACCAAACTTGTGTGCAAAAGGGAAATTGTTGCAAGTCACTAGAGAAGGTACATGATCCCTTATATTTCTCAGGAAGGACTTGCACGATTGCCGAAGTACACATATCCACACGCAACCTGCACGCCAGGTTTGTAACTTGTTACAACCCTACCAGTAATTTATGATGGTTACAGTTCCTGGTGTGTCTGGAGAGGCAGTGACTAACTTGGTTTCATCAGCCCACATAAGGTGCAGCAATGTTGGGTTACGATGCAGCACGTTCAACAGCTTGCCCTCCTATAGGAAGGGAACAAAGAAAACGTTTGTCTCCCGTTTTATAAAAACTTAGAGAAGATATTTTCCATTTGCTTATTTGAAAATAGAATCCAGTCAAGACTGTAAGAAAGTTACATTTACACAAAAAATCCTAAACGATTTAAGGCACGGCATTTTAAGTCCATACCAGTTCAAGGTTACGGAGATGTGCTGTACAAAAGCTTTAATATAGTCTTTTGGCAAGGTAAGCCAACGCCAGTAGGGAATAGAATGCCGAGGATAGCGAAGACTAATAAGGATAAAAAAAAAATCTTGAAAAATAACAGGTTAAACGTTTCATGATACATACGCTAAAATTACGAAGTACTTCTTCAAACAGCATTACGGCATACCTTCATATCCCAAAGAGCGATGCGCTTCCGGTCTCCACCAGAAATGAGCCGATTACCTGAGAGGCACAGGCACCTGACCACCCCGATATGCTCCTCCAGTGTGTGAAGCAGGATACCTGCCAAACATAGTGACTGTTAAATAACAATCTAGTTAGAGTGCATCAAGAAACAAGGTGTAACCACAAGAAATGAAAAAGTCACCTACCTCGATGACTCCATAATCGCACAGTACTGTCCGCCGAACCAGACGCAATTATGTCATCATTAAACTGTAAACAGTACTGGATAAAGTAGCCAAGAAAGTTTGAGAACGTGTTCAATTCGTGCACGTGAAATCAAAAGATGTGCTGGCTTTTTGGCCATTTAAATTAATACACGGACAATCATGCCAAATACTTCCATATGAGGAACTGAACCTCAGTTCTTGCATTGCGCCCTCTGGTGCTCGACTACTGAGCTACAGGGAGCTCTATGGTGATCTAGGGTTTTTACTAAGTTCATATGTGACGATCAGCAAAACGAAAACAGAGTGCTATTGAACAGATTAAGAAAGATGGTAATGTGTTCAGCATCAAACTTCGCGCACTAACTCCAACCAACACCTAAAAAAGGCGTTAAGGCGAATTTACCTCACTGAAGGATATCAGTTTTGCTTGATGGCCAAAATAACGTGCATAATTGTGTAAAACTTATGTCTCTTCGTATTTCATACAATAAGCAAACTATGGATTCATCGCTTACCACTTCCCCTGTATGCCCAACCAAAGTGAATGTATTATCTCCTGTCTGAGCATCCCAGATCTTTATCAAACCGTCACCTCCCCCGCTGATTATCTTCTTTTCGTTAAAGTCACAACAAAAAACAGCTGGCAATAGACGTTATAAAAACTAAATATCAGAAAATTATGTTCGATATGTTGCGCAACATTTTCAGTTTTTACAGAGTAACAACAAGAAAAAAAAATAGTCACGACTAAAAGGCAAAAATGTCCATTTTCTTCAATTGTTAAAATTGGAGTCCACCTGGGAGGATCATTTATTTGCTTGAACAAGTTCAGGTTCACATTAGCCCAGGCTGAACAAATACAGATAGCCTTTTTATCATTTACACTGCTAGTTACTACTTTGAGTCAAAATTGCGAACAGTTTTAGTGCAATCCCTCGGTGCTGGCTTATGAGAGCTATAAATCTTGCAATTGAAGTTACTTACCTTCCGTATGGCCTCTCAGTGTTAAGAGACAAGCGCCCGCTGTCATATTCCATAGTCTTATTGTTTCATCCCAAGATGTTGTGATCACGAGGTCGTCACGGGCAACCAATGCCTGACAAACCAAAAGAAACGTTTTGATTGGTTGGCAGCTGTTCCAGTCACTTGACATACATAACAAAATAAGGACTAAGTTGAAAGAAGAGGGGACGCAGAGATCTGGCCCTAGTTGTACAAAGGGTGGATAAGGGTATCCACTGGATAAATCACTATCTGGTGGATAGCGCACTACGTTTTGTTTACAGTTATCCGCTGGATAACGATTTATCAGTTGGATAGCTTTATCGACCCTTTGAACAACTGGGCCCTGGTGGTTAATTCACTAGTTTGCAGATCGGAAGAAGCGAGTTGGAAGTCTCGACTGATTCGTGTATTTCGTTCTCAGTGAAGCACTTTACTCTCACAATGCCTCGATCCAGCCGGCAGTAAGAATGGGTACCAGCAAACTTCAATGGACAATTGATGCAGGGGGTTTACATGCCAAGTAGCAGTAACAATACTGCATGTCGTTTTTAAGCCAAAGAAACTAAAATAGCCTTCATGAGACTTGACCGATGTTACTCGCAAGATATCAGTACAGCATCTTAAAACTATTTAAAATTACCTGAATTTCATCTGAATGGCCAGTCATAGTGTGAAGAAGAGCACCAGTATCTGAATTCCACACCCGCACAGTTCTGTGTAAAAACGGGAGATAACCATAACTAAATAGATATCTTGAAATCATAACAGAGTGTAGTCCCAAATTTTACCTACTTACAGCCCTTACTCACAGGTCAGCAGATGCACTAATGATTGTACTTCCAACAAATGATAAGTGTTCCACACCCCCTGTGTGTCCTTGAAATGACCTGCAGTACAATAGGTAAACACTTTGAGTGACTTTGAGCGTACGTCGCACGAAAGTCTGACTGACGGGAGTGTTCAGAGGCTTAAAAACCATAAATTTTCTGAACTTTGCAAATTCCTTTTCCTTTCGCTAACGCTTATTAAATTTAAACGACAAACATGCAGTATAACTTAATATTAAATCATATTTTGTGTCATAGTTCCTTTGAAGCTCACGCTCATCGCAGTTTATCTACGTTGTCGTTAATAGACAACGAAGAATATTTCTGTCGTTGTTACAGATAAAGACCGTTGAGCTGACCCATGAAGTAGAAAGGACGGTGCTTAAAATTGATGAGGAGAAATGTAAGCCACTGCCAAGACATCCGTGAATCAACAAGGCAGTGAAGTGAATAGGAATGGAACAGAAAAAGTTCATCAAATTGTGCGTTTATAAGAGCTTCACTTCGCAAAGAATGTGACAGGAAAAATAGAATCCACGATGGCTTTGAAAAAGGTTATTAACAGCATCTGTTGACGTACACATACCAATATTCGGCTCGATAACACCTTGGACTTGAAGGCGATGGAGATAAAATTGGCGTTTCGAAAGCGGACACTTTATGTGAAAATTTGAGACTTCGTACAAGGAAAGACTTCAAAATGAAGAAAGTACGCATATGACCTAGATGGAAACCTTAGCGTGGATATCTGAAGAGGAAGATAGAGGTTTACCACTCACATTAAAGAGAAAGACATTACACAAACACAGTTACATGTACACCAGAAGGGAGCCGGAGATGGGACCAATACTGGAGAACATGGAGGAGAAAAACAAAGGCATAAAGGAATAGCTGAATGGAAGACTAAGAGGAAGTTGGGAAATGCAGCGCCAGGCTTACAGAGCGCGAAGAAGGTAAGTAGGTTTTTCCTTTTGGCGTAATATTCTGAACATCACAAGCAAATATATTAATTCTCAATCAAACCTGAGACATCGTCCAGATTTCAGGTCAAACAGTCTGATCACTCCATCTGCGCACCCAGTAGCGCACAACGAATCCTGGGTCGACAAATAGAAGTGTCATTTAAAGGGGCAAAACTTTGATATCAAACAACAGTTTCCGTCTACATGAATCATGGCCTTTCACTTCGACTCAACATGACATCTTATGCAACCTGTAAAACTGATATCTACAATTCAATAAACTTCCTATTTGACCACTTAATCTCAAGTTACGCATTTTCTTTGCTTTTTGGTCTGTTTTCAGTTGGTTTATTGACTTATACACATCTGCTAGAAAACTATGACGGTAATTGGCTTCCCAGCTGGTGAATAAAGGGGGAAAGTTTCTAAAGAAACTGTGGTGCTGCGTCGGTGGGCGAGAATAACAGTGTAATTTAGCATCACTAATCAACTGAGTTGAAAACGTAAATTGGTCACCGTAAAGAGTTTAAAGGCTGACGTGTCGAGTGTTAGCCCTTCGTCAGATCTGAGGAAGACAATCGCTCTGACGAAGGGCTAACGCTCGAAACGTCAGCCTTTAAACTCTTTACGGTGGCCAATTTACGTTTTCAACTCAGTTGATAACACTAAATTACCTTCCTAGCGAGTGGTCTTGCAGGTTGCACAAAGTATATGGTAACCAACACAGCTTCCTCTTGGTCGATAATAGAGACTTTGATGTCTATCATTTCGTTGTTGATTTGTTATTTTCCTTGTTTCTTATGTATCACTTCAATTTCTTTCCTTCTTTTCTTTTATTTTGACTCACATCGACTCACCTTTAGTTGCACACATCTTACAGAGTCAGTATGCGGTGAGTCCAAAACAAGAATACACTTAGCAGTTTGGACATCCCAAACACGAGCTGTATTATCTGACGAGCCAGACACAATTGTGCTACCTGAAAATAAATGTCAGCAGTTGTAGAAACATAAATGGATGTAATTGATGCAAGCTCTATGTGGTATGCTATTTAGGACAAAAGTGAGAAAACTGTTTACATACACACTGAATATTTCTTTGAAAAGTTAGAGACAATGAATGGGATAGTCTCCAAAATGTACAATCACCGTATGGTTTAACCATTTACACACTGACATCAGTATGCATATTCTCCATACTGTTTTCTACACATTTCCTCACGTGGTGACAAGGAGAATTTGTTTAACAATCAAAAGCTTCTTTAGTCAGTGATCAGTTCCTTTACTCTCCTGACCTTAATGTTTGATTCAGGGGTGTATGGTCAGGAGAAATTAGATACCAGTCACTCTTAGGGTTAAAGGGTTAAAGAAATTTCTTAAAGCACTTGACTCACTATTGCACTTGGCATAATTAAAAATGTAATTTCATCATAAGTTAGCAAAGAAAAGAAAAACAGAGAAATCATAAGGACTTTTAAATCAATTAAATGGTTAAGAATATATGAAAGTCACATATTTGAACTGCGGATAAAGACGTGAAAGTGATCCTTGCAGTAATGTGCACTACTTGGGCAGTGGTGAAAATAAGGCCTGAAAAAAATTCAGTGCACATTACAGCGAGGATCACTTTCATTCACATTTTAAATCAATTGTAAACATGAAGTTGCAGGAGTTTACCACAGGGTACGGGGAAAAGATACCAAAAGTTTGCACCCAAGCCATGTGGCTTGCATGGTGCTGGGTCTCTGAAGTATGAAAATAGTAAGAGTATTGCTATTCCATCTAGATGGAATGCTAGTCCCTCAGATTTCCCTTCACCATTTTTTCTTCCTTGACAGTTCACTGACTCTGATTTGAACTCTTAACTGGAGAGGCACAGTGAAAGTAGCATATTAAAAATGCAATACATTGATTAAACCTGGTCTACAACCCAGATCTCTTCACCCAAAGTCTGGTATTGTCACTGTTAGGCCTCCATATCTTCATGGAGAGGGTCCAAGGATGGTAGAATATTTAAGACATGGTGAAAAGCTGATGGATTTGCAGTTTCCCAAGGGTTGAGAGTTCATATAGAAACTGGGCTGGGTATGAGTAAAGATTTAATTTCAGAAAAATGCAATGACTGCAATTCTCTAGGCAGCCTCTAAGTTTTCCTTTCAATTCTATAACCACTTAAAATGATTTAAGACATTTACCATCACAAGCCATGCAGGTGATAGGATCCTTGTGTCCTCTTAAAAGTGGTGCAACAGAGTATCTGCCTTGTTCCCAGTTCTTATCAAGTGAGAGGGCTCGAATATAGATCTGCTTCCAGCGACAGGTGGCAGGCTTTAGTACAGTACATGTGTTATTTGTTAATGATGCATTTGACCCTTGAGAGGTTAACATATGACGCATTTGCAGAAGATCTTCTCCAAATCTGTCCCACCCCTTTTGAACACAGAAACGATACCTGAAAAACATTCATGTATATATATGAATGGCAGAGTCAGCCAGCCAAAGTGATGGTAAAAGAAATTGAAATCAAAATACAAGGTGTTAGGAGGGAATTACTGAAGAGCCTAATGTTCTCCATGCATCTTTAAAATTACAAAAGTGTCCCAGGGCTCATTTTTTCGCAAGAAAAATGAATTGGTTTGGCAGGAACAGCTTCTGACTAGTACATCTAAATTTTTACTTACACCAGCAGATAGTAACCGAAGAGCATTTTTAAACTTCCATTACCAATCATTGGCTACCTTAGGTGATTTCACACTTAAACTAATTCTACACTCTTCATGAACTTTAATTCCTCTAAACTCCCATGGATCTTGATTTCTCAGACCCTGACAGTTGCTAAAATACTCTGATAATTCCACAAGATTTTAGGATACTTTGAGCTTAATTTGGCTGATGCTGATTTTCCCTCCCCATTTAAACCTTTCAAGTGTTCTGGATATTTTTCTTAACAGTGTAAACCCACTTCCTTCCCCAGAAAGCATGAAAGATTAAGAATCAATTGTTTTGCATAACCTCAATGAGACAGAATTATTTGATAAGAAATTCTAGTCTGAACTTAAACCAAAAAATAAATGCACTTGCAGTAACAAAAAGATTAATTAAGGAATAAACACAGGTATTATGTTGATTGCATGTAAACATACCAAAATGCATTATGATTTGATCTTTCCCTCCACAGTCTGTTACACTGTGCAACACAACTGAGTGATTTTACAGACAGATATGAGAATATTCTTTCTGCCAATTCTTTTGGTAGAGATGTGACAAAATCTACTGCTAACAGTGGTTTTAACTCATTGTAAAGCAACCTCAGCTGAAGTGGCTGAAACACAAATAAAAAAAACAAAAAAAAAAGACCAATAAATTAATAAGAACAACAATTAATATTATTAACAGTAACCCTGCTATTAATGATGTCTTTCCTAAATCATCTCAACTGTAAAGACAGTACTTTGCGACTGGCTTTGAGTAAAATGCAGAAAGCCTTGGAAATTGTGTGGTACTTCTGCAATCAGCACACATTTGGTTTCTTGTGTTCTTACAGTTACTACTGCTCAGACACGTTCAACCTCTCCAAATTTTGACTCTCATAATAACCTCTCCATATGCAGCTTTCATGGATTTCATCACGAACTTCATAATGTGGCCGTAAGTGCAAAGATCTGGCATGAAATGCCGGTCAACTGCACTCGTCATGTACATGTAAGGCTGTGTGACAATGCAGGTGGTCACTTGCAACCTAACTCCATTCATTTTCTATTCTTTCCAAATCTTAACAAAAGATTTCCTAAAAAAAGGCCAGTATTAATTAAAAAAATCATTCCCTCCAAGAGGAGAAGTACTAGAGAATTTGAAGAAAGCCGGTGAGTGAAGAATTTAACTAATTACTATAACAACAGGTTACATGTACATGTGTACCCAGCTGATAGTGGTTTCGAGGATCAGATGGAGTCCTCGATGATGAGGCGTTTCTTTGATGCTACATACATGTAGTTCAGTCGTTAGCAGCGCCGATCCCTCGAACAGTATCAGCTTCAGATAGTGATAAATCAACTGTATAAGGCAAGCTTTAGATCAGACATAAACAAACCTGACAGGCGAGAAGGATTTGTTGCAAGACTTCGTTTTGCTGATCACGATTAAAATCTTTAAAAGTGTTCACAAACACTTTGGCTTTCTCTTCAAAACTCATTCTTCTGAGTAGAGAGGCATGGATGCGTTCTTCTCAAGTTGTTAGATTCACTTTTCGGAATCTTGATTTAAAAAACTCGAAATCTAAATGATCACCCTTCCCCGTCATTGAGCCCGCGATTATTATGAGTTTTAGTCACGCTTTTCTTGCACTAAGTCACGCCTTCAAGTCACGGGAAGTCACGCTTCATCGTAAAAGAGGCGCACGATATTTTCAACTTATGGTCAGCAGTTTCTGGTGTCAATTCAACATGGAGGGCATTCCTATGTGGTTGTTTGTAAACAACTTGAAACCTGCCTCAACTCGGTGGCTGAAAACGATCTAGAAGGCTCCTTTAATTCAATTTGACTGCTGAGAAGGATGATATTCCTCTTAAACTGTGTTTTTTAGAACGGATCGCCCTACATTTCTTGACCTTGGCACACAGAAGGAGAATACAGAACATTCTGAATAGTTACCAAAACTTGTAAAATTATTTATGATTTCTTTGATATACCAAAGATTTTAAACAGCACGAATTCAGTGGTAATTGAAGGCTCTTAGTCGAGAAAAATCAGAGAATTACTGGTACGAGGTATATCGTGATATTTGTGATGCAGAGGGGACAAACAGATAAAGATCGGCGTCGAAACGCCACACAAGAGTGTCAAGCTCTAAGGGATTTAGTGAACAAGTTGAAGATGGAACTTTTGCAAAGTCAAGTGGAAACTCAAAAAGTTAAAGATCAACTCCAGTGTATGATATATCTTGTTCGCCGGTAAGTACGATGACCCCGATTATAAACAAACTTCAATGATTGAACCAGTGATGCAAGTGCACCAAAGATATGATTTTCTACATAATTTTAAAAGTTTTTTCTCTCAAAATTACCTGTTTGATTTTACTGTTTTGAAGTGTGAATAGTGATTTAATCAAAGGACGTTTTCTAGGGCTTGTTATTTTTAAAGACAAAAAACACCAAACTTTACTACTAAAATATGCTGTTTAAGAAGTTTTAAAATATGTGTTATTTGGTTCTTTAATCAATATAAGCTCTATAGCTTATCTTTAAAAAATTATATTTCAAAAATTATATGCATAACTATCATTTCAGCCTGCACTTTCCCCTTTACCCTCCGATGACTACTTCTACCTTGAAAACTCTTAACTTTAAAAACTGCCCCTGTTAGACACCAGACTATCCAAAAACCTTTAACCCTTGGTTCTTCAAAACTAAAATTTAGGTAACCCATGACTCATAACCATGAAAAGATGCTTCTTAGTGCAATACTGACACAAATGGATAGCTTTGACCTTTCAACAGAGTAGGGAGAAATGTGTCTTACATTGTCAAACACGTACCTTTGCCTACCCACTTAAAGATATTTGTGAGTTTATGGCTTTCTAATGTTTCCACCAGGCTAAGAAGTTATGGTGCACAAGGGCATAAGTTTTTCAGGGGTTCAAGTTGTTGAGACTGAATTTGGGGTGTGAGCTTTGTGGAGCACTGAGACTTTCAGGGTGGTGGAGGGGGCTTGAATTGTCAAGATACCCAGGCAGGGGTCTGTGCATGTGGTTCTAGTTTTGAGGGATTTTGCTCTCTTCACATCCACATGGTCTTCCACACTTATCATTTCATCCTTTTGAAGCTGCTAATCTATTGCTATTCTCTGCAGAGCTTGGCAGGGAGATGATGTAGCATCAATACATGTAGCCAATATTGTAGGTAAGTTGATGTTTTACATTTTCTTTCTTTTCTATCTTTTCTGTGTTGTTCTTGTCTTTTTTTGTGTGTGTTTGGTGGGGTTGGAGTTGGGTTCAGTGCCCTGATATAAACATTTCATAATTATATTCTTGCTATATCATAATCAATAATTAACCCTAGCCATAAGGAGCTATTGAGAGAAATTAATTCAATCAGTGAATTTTCTTTATCTATCTTCTGGTAAAGTGTTACAAATTAAATTTAGGCACACTTAGCCCTATTAGTTCAGGTACTTGATAGAGTCAAGTTCTACAGAGTATACACGATGACAGACAGCTCATGATTTGGTCATTTTTTTTTTGTACTTTGAAACAATTTGATTTACATCTGATAGGTGTGGCCCCACCAAAGATGCAGAGGTCAGATCATGATGAAATTGTGGCCACACCCAAGGTTAGCTCAGATTATCTGGAGTCTCTATAATTAGCTTACTCAAGAAATATTAAAGTAAATGGTTTGAACCCAGGAGTATCAGTAGTTCGTATAGTGTGATCGTCCGGGTGAGTTACCAACAACAGTTCTTTTCAGAACTACACTCACCCGGACAATCACACTATACAAATCAAGAAATATTGTTTTTTTTCCTTGGTGTGTATTAATGGAGTGACCTTCAATTATATTTGAAGGACTATTTAGGCTACAGACTATTTAGACTGAATCAACAATGTACTCTACACACATTGTATCCCCTCTGATAACAGAACTTTTTATTGATAACAATGTTTTTTTTTTTTTTTTTGCTCAAAGTAAATTGAAAATCCAGTTACATCCTTATTTGATGAATTGATTACTCCAAAAATACCATAATTTGATCAAATTATTATTGCCCAATGTAGACCAACATGCTGCTGTAATGCACATGTATAATATATCTGACCAACATGCTGCTGTAAATGCACATGTATAATATATCTGTACAGGTGCACTGTATACTATTTTATGTGAATGCAATTACTTTTATTTACTGGTAAATTTTTTTTGTCTCATATTTGTTTTTTCCCGAAAATCTCACTGATCTTAGCATGTAGCATGAATACAGGGTCTATCATCAAATCCTGAGAAAAATGGTTTTCTTTTCAGTCTAGAGCTCTGAATGGCTGGGCTCGACTTGTTATTGGTCTGTTAAATCGTATGTACCAAGAGGAAGAACTTGAACTACGCGCTAAACAACTTTTGTACATGCGTGACAGAGAAGAACTACTTGACGAGCAGCTAATGTCACACAAGGATATCACACGCCATCAAACGAATGTTTCCCTTTTGCAAACCAATACCTTACAGTTACTACAGGTATTTATATCAAGAACGTTTAAAATTGGTAAATTTGAGAAAATCTGGTCCGAAAAGCTTTCGTCTTTGATTGTTATACACACAACATTTTTTTTTCACTTGTAGATTCTCCCTGATCGAGTTTCCTCTTAGCTAATAGATATCTGTTTGTAGAATTTTCATGCAATTATGTGTTAAGGGAGTGTTTTTCAGCGCTTACTAACTAAATTCATTTATAATTTCCGTTCGGTTCATAAAAGTTTTTATATGATGAACTTCATTCTCTTTTTTCGACCCGAATTCAATGAGGGCGGGCAATTGAAATAGATCCCACATGGCACATGATATGAATGCGTTTTTACAGGCCAAAGAAGAATGCAAAGCTCGAGAGAGAGCGGAGGAACGAGAGCAAATTGAACAGCAAAAACAAGAATTGAAAGCAAAGTTTAGAAGGAGGCCACCAAGGCTTCAAACCCACGGCGTGGCCCGGAAGGACAGTGTGGAGAGAATTGTTGACTTAGATATGTCTGGTAACCTCTTGATCAGCCCGGTGAGGAGCAAGAAGATAGCAGCTAAAGAAAGTACTGTAAGTATTACATAGGAACAGAGGGAAGGGCCGCTTTTAGTGGAGGGCTAGAAAAATGCTTTCTTTGTTTTATATCGTTGTTAGGCTGCCTAACTAATGAGATCATGAGCGCGATCTCTAAAGATCAAAATCAAAGACTACGAACAGTCCCTCTTTCTCAGCAAAGTCCCTCGCGCGGTTCAAAGATAAAAGACTGCGAAAAAAAATTGATGTCAGCGCGCACGCGAAACTCTGGGAGTGAGACGCACGAAAAGTAGAGTTTCCAGAGCTCCTCTGACAGAGGGACCACTCGTAGTCTTGTAGGAGGTGTTTTTATTTGTCACCCTGCCGCGATATTCCGGTGTACAATAACAACATCAACAAATATAATAATAACAGCAACATGAATAGCAGAAACAAACGCAGCCACAATTCCAATAAAATCAAACACAAGTCATAAAATGTTTCGCAGGAGCCGTGGCAAACTTTAAGCATCGTTTATATTAAAGGTAAACAAAAAAATTGGGGAAATTCTCAAGACGTAGCTAAACTGGGAAAGTGTTTATTTTCCTTTCTTGTTTCTATGTCTGGGAGTTAAGGTTTTGTCTTTTCTGATTAAGAGGAATTCGAAGATTTAAGACTCCAGTTTGCCACGACACTTCTTTGAGATTATACAGCAGTTTTGCTAAAGTAATCAAAATATCAGAGTTTGGTATATATATTGATTTTTCCGTTTTCTTTTTCAAGCAGGAGAGACATGTTAATAGTCCAGAAGATCTGGAAGATGAAGCTATAGTCGAAGGTTTGATGCAACTAATGCATGTATTTTGGTCTTGCGTTATGATGAAGACAGCAGTTACTAATATGTTGTATACTTTTGTGGTTAAATTTGGTCCTTGCACCAGGTTTTATTACCCTTCGTTTCGAACTCATCGTCATTCACTTTTATGTCCAAAAATTCGGGATAAAAATATTCTTATCACAACATGTCTGTAAGATTAAAACTCGTACTTTTTTTTACTTTATGGAAAGTCCGTTCATAACAGTGTCTCTATCCCATTCACTATCCCTCAGGATCGTCCTCCTCATGCAGCAATATCAAGAAGGAAAGCGCTGTAAGGTTCAGTTTTACCATCTGTATTTTAAGTCGTTTATTAGGATGTCTACTTTTTTTTGTAACAAAGCCTTATCGCCTTACAACAACATCCCTTTCCATGTTTTACTTTTGCTTATCGCCGCCAATGCGTTTTTTTTCTCTTTGTTTCTTGAGATGGCAACTCAAAATGAGAACGCTTTTCATACTCTTAATTTTTCTTTTTGATGCACTTCTTAAATTTTGCAAGTTGAAATGTTATTAGCTAAGAGAGAGCTATTGCACTATGCAAGCAGGTGTTTGTAGAGGAATGTAAAGATGCTATTACGTATACATCTATATGTGACTATCAATAGCCAAGGATGAATTTGGGAATTTCAAGGAAACGAATAATTGTATTTATGAGACATTCTGCCATCTCAAGATGAGATCATCCGTTGCAAATTAAAGCGAACCTTAGATTAATAGCTGCATAAAATAAATGACGTCAAGAGAGCTCAAGTAACTCACAAAGTGGTCAACCTGTGACATTGGTTTTGTTTGCTTTCGGTTGTTTTTTGTGGACATAAACATTGATATTTGTTGGAATTTGTTTCAGATTTCAAACGATGTCTTCCTCACAAGAAGAAGATCTAGCTCTTTAAGCCGGTAACGGTAGCTCTGCTTCCATTTCTGTAATTAAAATTCATGTATTTTACGTTCGCATTAATGCTTTCAAACCTAGCACATCCCCAGGAGGATACTGAGTTAATATACCTGTATATTCTTTACCACTTTAATTTTGTATTCAGAAAATGCAATTTTGATTGAAGTCTCAAAGTATATGGACATCTTTGATAGGCACTCACACCTTCGTTTGTCGTTAACTTCCCATCATCCCTCGCGCACATGGGGCCCATTCGAAGAGATAGAAATTATATCATTCAAGATTTTCCCATTGAGCACTCAGAACCGAAACCGGCATTGTTTACGCTAGCATATAACCTAGTCTAATTTCTCTATTTTATGTGTCTCAGGGAGGAAGCAAACTTACCGAAACAGAAAAGAAATGGCAATGTAAGCAAACTTTACTTAATGTAGCTTTTTACTTAAATGAAAGAATCATTGATTTTGGAAACATTCATTGCCTTTTTCACGCCCCTTTCCCTGTTTCTTTAGCATACTCGTTCACAGACAAGCGATTGGACTGGAAAAAGAAAACCTAGGCCCCAAACTGCAGGTATGTAAGTTCTAGGTCAGCGTACGCTCGCACTATCTCGTCTTAAAGCGAGAAATTTCAAAGCAATTTGGCATCAATATGCATTGTCTTATTGGATTAGCAGAAATTCCTTCTTGTAGAAGTGAGGTATGTTTCTCCTTAAGGAATTCTACTTGAGTAACACATGGAAAGCTAACGTTCGTATCTGCAATATCTTTTGTCGCTGAGATTTTGTACCTAGCCATAGGTGTTTAAACTTATTGTTTCGTGTGGCACAAGGGAATCTCATTGAGTTATTGGATTCACGACTACTGATCAGCCTTTGCCTCCATGACGCACCGTTTCACCCATAAGTGGCCTTCTTCCTTTTTTTCTGACACTTAGCAGATAGTGAAGATTCTGCTTTTGTGAAATACTTCTGAGGTAAAAGTGATGCTAAATCTAGTTCTAAACCTTGGCAACGCTAAATTTTAGTCACCATAACTGTGGCTTTATTGAATATGACAGCTGCGAAAAGTTCCAGCACGGGGGGCAGCATGGTTGTGAAGAGCAAAGGAAGGCCTATGTCTGCCCACGTGACCCAGCCTATGGCATGGAGTAAGCCCCCTCCAACCTTTGACACAAGTAAAACTAGAAGACAGTTAGATCTCATCGAAAGAGACTTGAAGTTCACAACGAAGGCACTTCAGGATCGACTGGGTATTTCTAAACAAGGATTTGTGTAAATGAAACGATTTCAATGCCGTAGCAAAGGCAATGCAAGGCTTAAGTCGCGTGGCATCTGGTAGGAGACCATTTTGGCGTGTTTGCGGTAACAAAAGAAATATGTAAAATTCAGTGGCGAGGTAAAAAACTGAGGCACACAAGGGGAGTTACAGTTAGATTCCTTTATATGAACAGAAAAGACTCAGAAATCTCGCTAAAAGCTCAATTAGTCAATTTTAGCAAATATGGTGAATTTTCTGTTATGTCTGTTTATGTCTGCTCCTTACGGAGTCGGTTATTTTTGAGCCACGCATGCCCGGATTGATTTAACAGTTTGACTACATGTAAGAGTAAAATAAAAGCATCTAAAACTTTCACTTCCAGATCTTTGTTTGTTCTTTGTCAAAATTGGAGTTCATTTAGTCTTAGTTTCTCTTTTAGCGCTCGCTCTTGATGTTTGCCATGGCATGCGAGTGATGAATTGAATGCATAATGCTGCTCAGGTTGTGGGCGCGAAGGCTGTTCTTTAGGGTTGGCAAACATTTACACTACTATTAAAAGTCCAGCCATGTTTTATTTCATTCAGTCGTGCTTTGTACTACTCAGCCGCTTACTGGAAGAAAATTACAATTGGCTTGAAGCAACTGATAGAGTCCATCGTATTCTTCACTCTTTTTGATGTTGATCGCATCATCGATATGAACAGGATCCTTGAAGACGACCCCCCAGCGAAGGCCTGCATCTTGCATGATCTTCTGGGTGAAGCACTTGACTCCTTTGGAATGGTACTTGTTGTTGAGCAGACAAGCCCATTTGCAGAGAAGATTCCCGTCTCTCAAATTCATGTCAATAGCGTGACCCACGAAATGGTTACTGCGGCTGGCAGGTTTATACTTGGCGCCCTCTAGTTTCTTTCCGTTGTCTTTCCTGAAGGAACTTGTAAGTACCACCTAGTAAAGGACAAACCGAAACACCAGAATCAAATTTCATTTCGCTTTTCCGTACCGAGAACGTGTAAGAGAGAGCTTCTTTTTCTAAAATAATTCCAAGAGACAAACCTTAATCCTGCATTGCTGAGCGTAGCCGTTTATATTTATGATTGCTCCTTTGAATCCTGGATGAATATAACCAACGCCTTCAAAGAAGCCACCCCAGAATTTCAAAAGATCACAATTCCCTTGTAGGAAAGACATATGGTAAAAATCAAACCTTTATACGTAAAGGAAGAAAAGAAGTTACTTATGTGAATTATGTCCTGTGACCAGAAATTTTTCGTCGCTCTTGGACTCATTTTGACTTAAAAAACAAAACAGAGGCACGGAGGAAATTTGCTGCATTTTCATCATGATCACGTTGATGGTTTCGAATGCACTTTTCTCAGTTTGGTCACTACGCAAACATTTCCTAAAATCTCATTCTATTTGCAGTTTGCTATTTTTCATTCTATTTTGCTATTGCTATTTGTCGGCTTAAGGCAAGAAATAGAACCAAACCTTTCCTTAGCGTTAATTTTTCGGCAACACATTAGGGAACAAAAGAATAATACTTTTTAACAAACTTGGTATTGTGCACTTGTTGAATAATGCTTCTCCGAGAGAAAAAAAAAGTTCTTACCTGCTGATTGTACATTGCAAGAGATTGCCAGTAGCACGATAACCACCAGAATCATTTTTAGCTTCATGGTTTTCGTGAAATACGAAATCCTGACAGGAAATGGAAGTTGTGTGTAAAATCAACCTCGACAAATATCTTTGCCTTTCTTTAATAAGTGTTGCTGTAGAAATTTAAGCGTATGTAATGTCATTTTCTATGTTAAAAAAAATCTAGTATAGCGAAATTCTATGTTCGTAACGACTTAAAATGCTAAACGTTTTAAGTTGTTTCCTATACACAGTAAAACGTTTCCCTTACATTCAATTTTCGTCTTGGTTTACAACGAAATATTATTGCTCTTCGAGCATATAATACGGTCGTCTTCGGTCAAGCAACGTGAAAATTATAACCATCTGGTTGAAATTTGACATAGGCGGCAAAAAAGGTTTGATACCAATAGTTCTTACCTCAGTTCAGTTCGTGTGTCTCAAGATCTAGAAGTGAGTTATTGAAATGACTGTCTCAACAGTTAGTTAAGGGCTAAAAGTTCGACGGCTGTAAATAAATTGTAAGCTGTAAACTTATTCGTTTAACACGTTGGGCTTTTGTTTGCCTTTTACATTGTCTGAATGCGATTGTTTTGATCACCCAACCGGGAACAGCAAGCCCCTTCACAATAAAATGAAGATGGCAAAATGGAGGAAAACCAAATCAGACTCTTTATGCTTTTATTGAAAATGGATGAGGCGATCTCTTCTTTACTCTTTTCCTGTATCTTTACACAGGAAAAGTTGTTTTTTATATTTGAATTGTAGATTCTCCTCTTAGAGTAGAGTGTCAAACTTGAAGTGTTACTTTGGTTAATTATTCAAACATCTCTAAATCACAACTTGAAATAAAGTTAAAGAGGTGAATCAAACTTTCTCTACCAAGAATTAATTCAAGAAAAAATGTTCAGAGTTTTCCATGGAGAAGAAAACGAACGAATCGAACGACGGTCCATTCTGTTTCCATGTATTTCGAAATCTGGTGCTTCAAGTCTTTTGGTGCGTAACAAAGACTTTGATAATGAATTAGGTCCCATATGAGGGTATCTGGTCTCCTCAATTGCAAGCATCCTACATGCTATCATGATTAGAAACGACGAAATCGTCGTTTGAGTAAATCAAATTTAACAGAAATGATAAATTTTGAACTCGAAAGTCGAATGAACAGAGATGTAAACAGTATTCCCTGAAATGATTCATTACCATTACAACCGGAAGTATAAATTTCTCGCGATCTACCAAATATTTTGGGTGTACATTTTATGGAACATTTTGTTAACAGCAAACATCATCTCCAAGTTAGTTTTTCCGTTTCTTTCGACGCGTGTCATTTATTTCACTGAACATCTACAACAACTTAATTACAAATGTAAAGTCGTCTCGAAACGCTTTCCAGTTGGTTCTTTCAAGAATGTTGGCAGCCAACTTTCCTTAGGACGATATTTATATATATAATAATCAACGCTTTGATTCCCCTTAAACTCAAGAAATATTGGTCGACGCTTCTCGTTCAATAACTTTAATCATGAACCTCTGGTGCTACAATTCCACTTTTTCCATGCATGTAGCCGTAACATACAGTATAGTTGCATCATACTTCAGTATGCAGCTTTTTGGAGAAAGTTTGTCGGAAAAAAGGAAAAAATTGCACGCGACAACCACCAAAGGTAATCTGGTTATCTGGTAATCAATGAAGTTTACCCGCTCCCGAACCCGCTCTGCCTCGTCCTTACAGTGACGTTTCTCAGATTTCTCGGAAATCCTGAAATCAGGGAACTATTCACAATACCTTTTGGGGTTGTGGCGTGCACTTTTACGTCTTTTTTTCAACAACCTTTCTCGTTACAGCTGTATAAACATGTAGACCCACAGATATATTAAAGTTCACATGGCAACCAGGTGGACAATCAGACATGGTTTAAAGACCATGGTTAAAAACCAGGGCTGGGGGAAATATATGCTTGATGTCAAGAATGAAACAGTTCTTTTTCGCAATTGATTATTTGTAAAGATTGATGGGAGCGTCTCAAGCTGGTGAATGTGTAAAAGTGGTCAGCTTACAATGAATTTTATGCATGTTGTGATCCAATCCTTTCATTATGAGCCTTAGGCTACAAAAACACATCTTCCTTTTTTTATGAGGTACTGTAAAGCATACTAACTCGTCAAATTGTCTGCAAATTAGCAGAGTAAGCATGAGCATTTGATCTCTCCATCACCCAACTGATTTTGGAAAACAGTAACGGATTCCCAGAAACGCATCATCCTTTACGGTAAAGGAATTTTTTCAAAGTTGACCGAAAATCCTGCAGTCTGAGCGAATAAATAACTGGGTTTAAAATAGAGTTTGTATAATGAAGTAATTTCACGGTATAAATCAGTTGATGTGAAGGCTGCGCAAGGCATGGAAAAGATTTACACCTCAAGAACACAATTAGATTAATGACGTGAAATGGAAGCCAAGTTAGGATAAAAACTGTCGTCACTATAAACACAGTCAAGGACAATTTTCGGTCATTCTCGATGGCTCGCCGACTTCTGTCCCTGCTGCTGTTTTCGTTGATACATGGAAGTCTCTTTCGGTCGGATCCAGCTCCAGAAGACTCTACACTTGCCTCTCTAAAGTACATCTGCTGGACGCGGGCCTTTATCCAGATGGCGAGATAAGCTAACAACATTACAAGCATGGAAGAGAAGAACGTCAAAATTAGAAACCAGAAGAACACTTTGTGTTCGATCAAGTCGTATTCATGGAAAAAGTACAGACTTGACAAGAGCGTCGCTAAGATCCAAACGCAAGAAACCAAGGCGTGGTACAACCTTTTTGTGGAGGTTCTGTGACGGATCGGGAAACAAATCGCATACACTCTTTCCAAAGCGATTATTGTCAGAGTGAATGTAGACCCCAGGCCGCAAAATACGTCCATTGCTTTCACAATGTTCAAAAGTGTGGATTTTGAGACAGAACCATGTTGCCAGAAGCTAACAAACTGATAGATGAAAGCTGGAACTGAAAATATTCCAACTGTCATATCAGCTACAGCAAGAGAAAGAAGAAAATAGCTTGTCCGCCTGCGTAGTAGTCGCCTTCTTGTGAGCACCGCAATGGCAATTGAGTTGCCTGTGACGATGATTATTGACATTATGCCAAAAGCTAGTGACCACCCCACAAGGGAAATGTCCGATGGTCTTTCTTCTTGAGATGATTCGTTCATTCCTCGTCGCTCGGGTCTGCGGAAAGCCGAAACACAGAATTTATTAGCAAGTAAACAATTGACAACAATTGAGAGACAACTCTCGCGATAGATATGAAAACTGGAATAACATCTAAAATACCCATTTTTCGTAGAAAAGAGATGAATTTCTTACAGATATTATTTAAATGACTGAAAGGAACTTCTCGATTGTGAAAATTACGAAAGGTAAGTTTACATCGACATTTTAATGGACGGTTTCGAGGAAGTTACTTGGAAGAACTCATAGTGGTGATGTTGCCGTTGTCTTCGCAGAGAAGAACTGCCAAATCACTTAACTGTCAGAGAATTAAAGTTCGTTATATTCACATGCTGGAAAGAGCATGAAAAAACAAATGCGAGTTCTAAATTTGCCACTGATTACTTCATGATATTTCTATTTTTAATTTCTCTATGTTACAAGATGTCGTTCCTTCTCGGTATAAACTATAAACACTGGAAATATCGACTATGGGAACGATTTGAAACATAAGCGCAGTTAAGTTGAAGCGATCGCGAATTACTTAGAAAAAACTTAATATCAATACTCACAAAGAAGCAATAAATGGCTGCTAAAAACAGTCGCAGTGACGGAGGATAGACCGCGATTGTTTCGGGAGGCGTGATATTATTCAGGAACCGTTGAGGAAATCAAGTTCACTGACCTTACACCTGCGCGGGGAGGAGTGATCACTACGACTGCTGCACCACTGGGAGTATAATAAATGTGTGCCATTCAAATTTCCTTTGTACGTGATCAGGTAATACAATCCTTTTTGCCAAATACAATCATGTTCTTCAAAAGTATGATAACAACGCATTCGATTGATAAATCGTTTTTCAGTCATAAAAGTGAGTGAAGTTTTCAAATGGATCGACAGGTCATCGTGACTAACCCTACTTAAAAGTAAACATTTTCTCGATGATTTGAACGCCGCAGTTTAAGAAGGCATAGAGCTGCGCTCAAGCTTCTTAAGAGCAGCCGAGAAAAAAAAAATTTTCTCTGGGTAAAGGTATATTTGCTTAGCTTAAGTGGAGGAGTCTGGTTTTATCGCATCTGTACGTAATATTGATCTTTCTTTGATGATTAAAACATTGTCTCATTCGTTTGTAGAAGCTGTGAAAAGTATTTCATTTGATTGATGCTTTAGCTTCAAACGACCGAGGGGTTTAATCTTTTATAAAAAAAGATATGTGATACGAAAATTTAAATAAGAAAGAGGAAAAAACCTTTGCAGGAAAAAAGAGGAAAGAGAGAATGGAATGACCTTTCGCTACATGTCTTAAGAGGTAGGGAGGCAAGGCTTTTAAGCATAGGACCATGTAATTTTCGAGTGTTATCAATTGTGAGTGATGTTTCAAAGGAGACCTTTCATCTGAAAGTGCGAATATAACCATATGTCGCAGGTACTAGACAACTACGTAACGTAAGCTGCCGGGTGGTTATTACAGGGAATAAATCGAAAACGCGAATTACTAACGCAAATCACTTACGAATAATAATAGGCTGTTTGTTACAACATTGTGACGAAATTCGTCCTCAAAGTAAACAACTTGTGGTAGGTAATCATAAAATGAAAACCTCAGACAATCCATGTTGAACAACTCAGTTCCATGTCGAATTTTTAAAGCTAGAGGGAAATTCTGCTTGTAATCAACATTTCTTCTTCTACGTTTGACTACTCCTAATAGCTACGGTGTGCGTTTCAGAGCGGGAGCTCCCTTTTTTCTCTTTTTTTTTTTTCATTTTCGACCGCTAATTTCATCCAAAAATTAGCCTTATTTTTTCTACCATAGACAGTGCGATCAAAATTCTCAACAACCAAGTCATACCAGTTTGAGGTGCTTGAACTGAACATGATACCTGTGATAGATCGCAACGCTTTCTCCTACCCATGATGTCGAGATGATAATTGTAAATGTTCCCCTCACCCTCAATGATCATTGTGTGCAACTGCGAGATCGATTATTTTGTTTTCTAAATACAATGATGGTAAGAATTTTATGTTTTACATCCCAATCACTGGTGCGTATTACTGAAATTGCGTGTGCAGAGTTTTTTTTCCTCTGCCAAGAAGTTTCCGTTCGTTAATATAATAAGAAAAGAGAAAACTTATCTAGGGAGAAACATTAAATTGGCGATTTTGATTGACGTAGAGTGCTTTTAGTGGGGGAAGAGATAGACTTTATCTCTAATCTAAATACTGACCTTTCCATTGGTATAACTGCTTGTTTGCGATTTATTCAGTGCATAAGACAACTCGAAGTAACACAACTAATACACTATTTGAAAATTATAATTCAACTATATCAGAGTAAATCTGATAGCTCGTGAAAAACATTGAACTCTTAAGACAGCCTTTTGTTAAAAGAGACTTACTTCAGCTTTTGTTCAGATTGTAATGTTTCTCATTTTTGGCGTTTAACATAAAAAAATAAAAGTATATTGATTTCTACTAACCTTTGTCCTAATTTTTTTGTCCCCTTTAGCTTTGTTGTGCTTTATACAGGAAGGTAAATGATACAATAGCTAGTAGCATTGCAAGGGTCCCTGATCATGATATCATCGACTAAGTGGATGAAGGGAGAGGGAGCAAAAGTTGGTATTGTAGTCAGGCACAAAACGTATATCCTACCCATGCATAAAGTAGATTGATTTTATCAACACCTCGTGAGCATGCAATACTCCAGTTGACATGGTAGAAGTGATAAAAACATGAACTTGATTTAGGCTAAATGCCGGGTTTACTAATTCCTTCATATCCGTCACTCGGTAGTTAACATGAGCCAAAACTTCCCAAGGTATGTCTCGGGGGTTATGATATTGCTATTGAAAATGACAAATACTCGCAACTATATTTATCATGTTGAATCGTAGAAACACAAACGATCCTCGAGGTATTTACATCAATTTTACAAAATCTGCTTAAACTTGTTCCTCTCTTTTTACACCTAGAAAAAGTAAAAGTAGCAAGAGTAAAAAATTCAATTGAACGGGGACCTGATTGAAAGAAAACGTGCCGAAATTTTGTAGCTAACCGCTGACAAATTGATATCGAGTGATGTAGTTTTATTCAGAGGCTTGCAAGCTTTACTTAAGTAATATGCACCGAGCAAAGGAATTTCTTGTTAAGTATTGCAGTTTAAGTTGGTTGTAGATCTAGGTTAGCAGTTTCGTGATTTTCGATTGTAAACTAAATCTCTCTATTAGACTATTTTATTTAATTATAACCATTTGGCGAATCAGTTCAAAATTCAATATTCTTCCAAACTGAAATGAGTCACTGTTCTATAGCAAACCATCAACTGAAGCTCGACATGCAACTGGCTTCTTTTTTTTTTTTTTCATGCGCTCTTTAGGCTGAAATCTATTTTTCTTAAACTAAAATGATCAACAGACGTTTCAAAATTACATTATCCGCCAAAACCTTCGGTGAGGGATTCGAAAACATTGCCCTCCGGTTTCGCTTTCCTTTGTTGTGATGCAAACTTCCTTAGAAATAAAAACTCAAATTGTAGGAATTACAACTCTACCAATTGAAATTCAGGTCTCAAAGTTTGTTTTTGTGCGTCTGTATGGGTGCATTATCATATGAATATGTATTGATAGTAACATAACCTAAATATGTTGCTTTTGTGCCAGCTTAATGAGTGCAAGTATATCAAAAGCTCGTTCATCACGAAAACCTTTTTTATTCTGTTTGTTTACATTTCAACACCGGGATATTTTCCATGTATGTGATCATTGCCGGTGTATGAATGAGCTCCAAAGCCTGAGAAACTCTTTCTTTGGTCCGAGTCCTATGTAGCTGTACACTAAGCATCAAGTAAGTAAACGAGCGAAATTAAATTAATACTTATTTATAATAGCGATCTTTTTCACGAGAGAAGGTCTTGACATAAAGAGAATTTACTTAATAAATATATATCCCCGTTGGCAAAAAATCCGGAAAAAAATATTTGTATTTATTTCCGATTTCTCTGAGGTTCTTTTTGGTATTAAAATCTTTGTTACTACTAACGATGCAATTTGCCCATTTCTAGTCTTTTTTGACACTTATTTGTTCGGAATCTGTACTTCAATATAGTTTTTGCCTTGCCAACTTCAATGTAGATTAGTGATCTAAATGGATTGTCCGTGAAAATAAAGGGATATTTTATCATCAAGTTTACTGTATACGTTTAAAACGATTTCTCGAACGAGAATTTCCATTGCAAAAAGCCGAACATGTAGCTTTCATATACAAATAAAGATGTTAGACTAAATAAGTCCATTTATTTTAGGTGGACTATAAAAACCTACAAAAAAGGTTGGAAACAAAAGAAAAACATATATGCCGTGATTGTTAGATATCTAGAGCAAAATATCCGGGAACAAGGGAATATCAAAGCAGAAAAATTAAAGAGGGAAGCTTCTAGTCCGATCGCCTTTGTGAAAATATCCTATTCAAAGAAAAAAAAATATATAGAGCAATTATACCTTCTTCCTTGTTTCCATTCATACTCGGCGTATCTAAATACCGCCTACGACTCTCTTTGATTCTCCTAAAATAACTTGGGCTCTGATCACGTTCAGAGCACCTTTGATCGGACAATTACTTGTTGTTCCCCTTTACCTTGATTCATGTTGAAAGCGTCGCAATATTTCAGTGAAAATACAAATATTAAAACTACGGCAATAGGAGAAACACATCAACCAAAAGTTTGTCACAAGGACAGTGAGTGTCTTACCGGAAAGATGAAATATCACAACATATGAAATGTAATGTCTTTGAAATTGATAAAGGGGAGATTTTGATGTGGATTTTTTCCTTATACCTTTTGAAAATTTATTTGTTGCATCTTGCAATAACGCCGATGAAGAAAGCGCTTGTAGTGTACCACGCGAAAGATTACGATCACTTAGCACTTCAGAGACATGAGTTGTCATTATCTTTATGAATCTGAACTTTAATGAAACCTCGCGGTACAAAAAAATAATATTATCGAAACGACTTTCATCTACATAATAAAAAGATTATTTTCCTTCCATGCAGAATGTTTATAGAAAGATTTCGGGTTTTAATACATATCTTTTTGGCATTACAATATTGCCCTCAATTAATTCTTAGAAAAACGGACGTTTGCACATACACCTTCCACGGTGACCCTCAAATTAGATCACAAAGACATCGATTCGAGTTTTGTTCTGGGAGACTAAAATTTCTGTAGAGGAAATCATTGTGATATTCCCTTTGATTTATAATGTTGTTTGGACTTACCAGTCCCGGAGCCGCTGGAAAATACGATGAACAAAATATTCGAGGGTTTTTAAGCATCCTTATTCACCACTAATAAGCTTAGTTACTTTTTTGGTCAAATTAATTTTCCTTCGCGGTTAATATTTTATATAAAAAAGTTGTATAATACCTTTTTTCTTCAACGTTTCTTTCCTTCCCTAGAGTTAAATGCTGAGGATAAGAGAAGGAGAAGATTCTCAGCGGGAAGCTTCTTGCTTAAAACCATGCACTTGAGGTGAAATTAAACCCCACTTTGCTCAGCAGAACTTTACATATGTAAATTAAATACGTATGCAGGTTGATTTGATTATCTTGAAAAAACAGAAGTTTACTGCCGTGGAATATCTCACCTATATTGATTAGATGTGTTCGAGGTCTGGGAAAGCGCGACTGATTTTCTATACAGAAAGACAGTGATTACCACTCTCTGGTTTTTGTTACCTTAATATATGTATATATATTATATATTTTTGTCTTTTCAATACATAAATTGACACCAAAAAATGTTCCTTGTCCTAAATTTGAATTTCTATTCAAAGAATATGCCGATGCAATTTAAGGGTTAAGTCGCCATTAAGAGAAATAGTGACAATCTTTTTACCGAGCTGTCAAGGTAAAAAAGAGGAGCGAGAAACGTGGTCCTAAATTAACCAAAAAATCAAGCTTTGCAATTTATCAATGTTAGTCATAAGATAAAGAAAACTTGTTTATATGCATATAAAAGTACAAACTAGCAAGCATCTGTCAGGTAAGGGTCAAGACCGGAACAAGATAAAAGTTTTTTAATAAAATGCAATTTGACAAGCTTAATTGTTAACAAAAGCCAAGTTCTGGACTTTTTTTGTTCCAATTTAATTCTGAATTGGTTCAATTTATAACTTCCAAACTCCTATATATTATGTTTTTCATGAACAGAGTGTCAAATATACGATTTAGTCGGATCCTTATCAATCAAAGCCATAAAAATCGTGAAATATAATCGGGTTGATAAATTGAGTAACTTAATATGAATACACTGTGTAATTCGAATTGTGTCGTGAATTTCTCTTGTTTGTTTACCCTCTATAACGTCACTTGTCAAGCCCTCCAATAGTAGAAGGCCCCAGGTATCTCTTTTAGGTAATTGCTCAACTGTATTTGAAAGATGACACGTGTGACCATGAAGGGAAATAAAAGCCTAAGTGATATCAGAAGTAGACGGTCAATATGTATCAATCGGCGTCTTTGAAAATTAAGGGGTGACATTATATTCATACGAAGCTAAAAGACTACGTCTTCACTGGATGTACCTTAGGGTTTGAGATGTTTAAAAAACTTTAAAAGTTTTTTCGTCTGTAAACCGTGTAAATGGTCGCCATCTTTGACTTCCCTTCCTTTCTGGTTTATTCTTCCCTTGTATTGTATAATGAATTCCTGTCCTCTTAATTTATAATCGCCAAAAGAACTCAAACAATCGTAGATCTTTCAGTCTAACTGATCTCACAACTGTTTAAAAAATCAACAACAACAACAAACAAAAAAGAGACAAAAGAACGAACGAACAAACAAAATCAACAACAACAACTACAATAGGCAGCAGCTGCTTGTGAACAACGCGTCGTGGGTTGCGTTTTCCGGCAGATTGCTATTTTCGAAAATGGCGGCGTCCATATCCGAGCTTTTACCAAAATTGGGGAAAATCAAAAAATAAGGAAGTTTTTCACGTAGTTTATCAAATGGCGGATCTGGAATTGGGGTAACTGCCGAAACGTCCGAAAAAAAAACCTGAAACGAAAGAAATAATGCAAATGTATTAATATAGAAATAATAATGTAAATTAACAATTTTTTTAAAGTCATGGGTACATGTTTCCGTGGGAATTTCCATGTTAATAGCTTGCTCTGTGACACTCACAAACTCTTGATTCTCGCTGCTCCTCGTTATGTGTAGCGCATGGACGATTCGAAAACCCTTCAAATTTAGTCTTTAAGTTGATCATAGCACTAATCTGAAACATTCGAAGTCCGTATCAATTCAATAAATGTCGAAACAGCAGTGTAAAGACAATAAACATCGCAACGATCGATGCAGTCACAATGGCGCCAGGACTTCGGACTTCTTCGGAAGGACAGATCTCGAGTTCGGAGCCTACTAATTACGACTAATTACGAAGAGTCCACGCCAATTTGCATATCCTAAAGTGCCCGCAACAACTCGTATCTAAGCTATCGCGTATCCTCGAGTTAAAAACAATAACGAACAAAAGTAGAACACAAATTGTTTTTCTGTGAATGACATATCACCTATCGCATAGTCTGTGCAAATGGACTAAAATTCAAAAATGGGAGTCTCTTTTAATGTTATTGTTACTAAAATTAAGTCCATTATCATTCTGATTCGTCGGCACCAAATGAATTATTTATAAAGAGAAATTTTCTTTCTTTCCATCTCTCTCTTTTTTCCTTATTTTTTGTTATTTTTCTGTTCTTTTTCCATGCCTGTAAGGGAAGATGAATCAGCTTGTTTTTGCAAACTACACAATGCTACTTTGCCACTTGAGCGTTTCGAGTTAAGCCAATTCTGAAAAAATCATACCGGCTGGAAAAAGCTTGTTTGAACTTTATGTTATTAAATTTTAACGAGGGACCTGCTAAGTTGATATTTACCTTTTCACTGAATTAATGTCAACGATAGCAAACGTACATGATAAGAAAAATAACGAAAAAGGTTGAATAAATGAAATCTTGAAGAGAGAAGGTTCACAATTTTTTTAGATTTATAAATCGAGATTGGAATATGAACACAATTTATATTACTGAGCGTATCACGTGTCTACTTCTCAACCAGTAAGATTAACTTTTGAAGGCTGAAAGTATGCCAGGTGTTTACTTAGACACCTCAAATCGTTTTTCTCCGTTTTGAAGGGAGGTATTACCTGATCGTCTCTGTTGGTCATTTTTTCAGCTTTTATTACAAAGGCACAAATTGATTTGCTCTCGACTTCGATGGCTTCAGAACACAGCATCGGGATATCGTCGAGACAATTTGTGACCATCTTAAAGAAATTCGATAAAGACGGTCAGTAAAGCGTTATACCAACAAAGCATTATACCATCTGCTGCATGAACTTTATTGTTATTCTCATATTTCTCCTTACTTACTCTAACTCGACGATTAAATTTACAGGTGATGGAGACATCAAACTGAGCCAACTTGATGCGTTTTTGGAGGCATTTGTGGACGAGGTATTTATTTTTTTTCAAGAATATTTTTATCAGAAGTGAGCCACTCCTATCACAAAATTTCTATCTCACAAATTTTCGGGCATTTAAAACAATTTATGTCAACAATTATTTTCTAATTTTATAGCTACTGCTTGATATCGTAGAGAAGTCGCAATTTTCTACCGTAAAATCAACTCATGTTACTTTTCTATGCCTAAAATTGCCTATGCTGAAATATTGTCAAAAAAAATTTAAATTAAGAATTACCTGCTGCCACCCGCCAAGATACAATTGCCATTTTATATTTTAGTTTCCTGTGGAACAGTTTTCTCGATCGATATTTAGCAATTTAGGTGAAGTTGTTTGCGAAACGTTTTCATATGCGATTTCAAGTGAAATCAGTTGAACATTCACCCTGATTTATCGAGCTGCATTGCTCGCTGCGAAAACCATTATGGTAAACAGTCCTTTTAAGCCATTGTGCAGCTGGCTGTATTATAAAAAAAGGGGTCATTACGGGGAGAATTATTTTATTTTGGCTAAAGGAATGAGACATTTGTACCGTAAGACAGCGTATATAAACCGTTGGGAATCGAAACTCAGTATCAGGAACTTTTGCGTTTGATTTGATAAGAAATTTCCTGGTTAACCAAAATACCTAAATTTCGAAAATTTGAAGTATTATGTGCAGGCTTCTCTATACCTCAGAGCCTCAGAGCCATTCGACGTATGGTAATAATTAAATTTTAATTCGCTGCTTCAAAAACATAGAGGATAATTATTAGAGACTACGACCCCGGGAGGCGCCGGTAAAAAAGATCGTTAGTTTTGCATATAAATTTTACATCACCTAGTTTCCTCACCCCATCTACGTGTATATTAATAGCATATAATGGTGGAGGGGAGACACGTTTTCGTAACATTATAAGTTAAACCGTTAACAAGATGAGAACATCAAATCGTGGCTGTAGTTATGTAAGATGCGTAATTTTGAACAATTTCAGATTCAAACCTTCATTCTCCACTTACGTTAAGAGCAACTGGCTATTGATTTCATGTAGAGTTTTGGCAAAACAAAATTTTTACAATTTTAGCGCACCGTTTTCAATTATTTTCCTAACACATATTTTGTTTGACTCTGGCTTTTTTATTTGTCTTAGCCTGTGGTGTTTTATTTTTGAACTAATGCCTTAGGACTTAACAGAGAAGACATTTTTTTGATGACAATTACGCATCTGGGTGGTTTAAAGGGGGAAGGGAGACACGAGGTTTTTGAGCAGTTTTCAATTAAGCGTCGAAAGTAACTTATTATGATTGCTTTGGTTTTACTTAACTTTGCTCTCTGATTGGTCCAACAAACTCGAGCCATCCTACCAAACAATCAGATCCAAAATAGAAACAATGGCAACTTGGTCATTCGTGGTCATTCCCCACGCTGCAAACAGTTTGCTTTTTCTTAAACTTTGAGTTCTCGTTGGCTAATGATAATGTAAAACTTTGGATTTGATTAGTCGCTTAGACACGTTTGGTTTTGGGTTTTCAACACTCAATTGCTCTAAGCCGTTATTATTATGTTGCATTAGAGCACAATCAACTAAACTTGCCTCGTACAGCATGACTTGCATACCAATTGATAAACGAACTTATAATTCTTGTATCATAATTGTTCGCAATTTTCAGAGAGATTTGTTCATTGCATTTTAGTTTCTCATAATCGTTTCAATCCCGGTCTTCAGGGTCTGATAGAAAAATGCAGAGCTGTAGAAATTGCTGAAAAAATCCGTGAAGAACAACAAGATGGCGATGAAGTATCTATGACAACGGTAATAAAAATATATATTTTTTTCGTGTCACATGGATGCGAGCATAACTTAATTTGTTACACTAATAATTTCTTTAAAATTGCGTGGCTATGTAAAGAAAAAACTGAAAAGCTACTTCTTTAAATTGATTCAGCTAATATCTTAAAAAGCCTCTGCTTTTGTTTTGTATAGCTGACAAAGGAAATAGCACCCGTTAACTTCCTAACAGTTGAATTCGGGGAGCAGAAAACAAGAATTACGAGCGTGGATTTTATGAAGGTAGAGATTGATGAGTGCTTTCTTAGAGTACATTAGGACTTTCTTGTGAAGTCTTTTTGGGCCAGCGGATATTGATCAGATTCAGATGCAACTGTTCCGAGACAATCGCAAAAGCTCACGCGGTAATCCTGACGACCTCAGGTAATACTGGCTGAGATCATAGCTGTCAATAAAACAAGATTAATAATTGTGATTGACGTGAGTAGAGTGCAATTTAGTTTGAAATCATACGCGTGATTATAAAATAAAACGAGTGCGCAGCGCGAGTTTGATTTGAAATCACAAGTATGATTTTCGACTAAACTTGCACGACACGAAGTTCAATTACCACTTTATTACATCCTTTTTGAAATCACAAAATTCAGCCGCTCAAATATAGGATTTTCACAAACATTTTATTGATCCAGTCTTAGGCTGGTTTTTAAAAAGTTGTCTTTCATTTTTCGCTAATTTGAGCGTTACTTTAAACAAGCCTTGAAATATTATTGGTTGTCGTGTTTGAATAAAGGTTTCTCATAGGCTGGGAAAAAGATAAGAGCCAACCAGATTGCAAGGATCGCTGGTGATTTGAAAATGGATGTCAATGAAGGAATATATAAATTAGGAGATAAATAAATAAAGATCAAAATATAACAGTTTCGAACTTATAAAATACTTTCTTTATAGCTTTGGAATAACTATGATGTTGATAGTAGTGGACATTTGGATAGAGTGGAGCTGCAGGTAACAATTGTAGTAATATTTAATGACGATAGTGATTCTAATAATTAATTATGGTAATAGGACTGAGTGGAGTTCAGTTCGGTCTGTAATCACACGAGTGATCAGAATTGGACGACACGGAGTCCTGTTACCAATTAACCGTGACCGTTGTATTATATATATATATAGAAAACGGTCTTCATTTAGATTTGTCGGCTGGTATGGTGCATTGCTTATTTCATGGATACATTATGAGTCTAAATTTTTTTCTGGTAATTAAATAAGTCACTCGTTTTTTAACGCTTCATCTTTTCTTTTTTTTAAGATTTGTACATTAAAAAATTAATAATATATATCTTATTATGTATATTTACATAATGATACATACATTGTGCTCTTTCGACTTGCCGACAAACGATACCGCTTTGGTTACGCTACGCTGACGATACATTCACAGTCGTACGACACGACGAAATCGATTCCTTCTACCATCACCTTAAAGGAAAAAACGCTGACATACAGTTTACTAGAGAAATCGAAGAAATTGGCAAACTACCTTTTCTAGACTGCCTGGTAAGCCGTGACGACAACTCACTACGGACAACAGTTTACAGGAAACCGACACATACAGACAGATTACTGGACGAGTCATCCTACAACCCGACATTACACAAGGCCACAACTATCAGGACTCTCATACGACGAGCGCAGCTAATATGCAACAGACAGCTTATCCGACGAAAACAAGTACCTTGACCGTGTTTTTTCAAAGAACAACTATAACGAAGACTTCATCCGACGAAACACTCACCGACCTATTACTACTACCGAAGCTAACGACAACACAACCCTTACGACTATAGCAAGTATACCGTACATAAAGGGACTATCTGAGAACATCTTGCGCATCCTACAACCATTCAATATCCGCGTCGCTCACAAACCCATTATCACACTACGTCAGTTACTGACTAACGTCAAAGACCAAGACGAACCGAGGAACAGGCAAAGAGCAGTTAATAACATCAATTACTCCGACTTCCACGCCTCCTACATCGGTGAGACTGGCAGAAACCTCACAACTAGACTGACTGAACACAAACGAGCGACGAGAAAAGGCGATGTCAACAATCACATTGCTGAACATCACCGACATACGAAACACGCTATCGACTGGGGTTCTGTGCATTGCCTAATCTTCAGCAACAACTACTTTCAACGACTGACTCCAGAAAGCTTGTTTACTAACTTGGAACAGACTCCCCTCAACAGGTGTCAACCACTACTGGTACCATACAAACGACTCATCCACGACATTAACATTACAAACGAACCGAACAGAACGACCTAACTTTACTGACGGATCGAGACTGACCAATCACGACCGACCTACGCCACTTGAGTCTTACAGCCAGTAACATCACGGCAAAACTGACCAATCAGTTTATACAAACTGGACTAAGAACATTGGACTGACAACAACTATTCTTTTGACTCTGACTTCCACTCAGGTTGTCGAAAAGTCAGTCACCACTACTGACAACAGTCCTTCTCAGGACTACACTCACCCGGACGATCAAACTACACTATTACAGTAATAATACCTTAGCATGACAACTCTGTTCCTTTTGCCTTAATTTTTCCGATAATAACATCTTATTAATCTTTTTAGAAATTTTTTTACGATATTGTAACAAAGAACAAGGGCGAGGGAGACACTGAGGATACGGAAGAATTAGAAAAGAAAGTTGATCATTACATCAAAACTATGGTAAGACATCAATGGCTCAGGTAACTTGATAATAGTTTAGTATTCCATTTTGATTTCCAGTAATTTTAAAAAGCCAAAATTGTTTTAGTACGTAATATGTATAGGTGTACAACATGCATTTTAAAGGTCAAGTTTTATTCTGGAGGGATCATACACTTCTTGGTTTATTGCGGTGTTTTATTTTTGTTTTTTTCTTTTTTTTCGGGAAAGATATAATATGGACCAGTATTATTTCCAAGTAAATGTATTAAACAAATAAGACAAGATACCTGTGTTTGAATGAACATTTCTAAGACCAATACCATAGAGAATACATGCGTCATAGTTATAGAGTCAGTTATGAAAGCGGAAATAAGTTGACACTACAAGCTATTTTTCGCAGTTTGAAATGCTGAACATTCAAGGGGATAAAGTCAGCCTGGATAAAATGTGCAAGTAAGTAAAGACCCAAACATAATTCGTCGATTATCTCCGTTTATTCTTTAGATAGTGAGAAGAATCATAATTCATAAGAATAATAGTAAGTACACATTTTCTGTTCTCAATCTCTACACCTAATTTTTCATAATTAGTCGAGTAATCGTGAAATTCCTATCAATCATATCAATCATGAAACATCTATATTTCGGTATGGTGTTTGCTTTAGTCAAGTTAAATCTGTCTTGTCTGGTTACAATAAAGAAATTCAAGTCGTAACCACACTTGACTTAAGAAATCGAAATGGAGCTTAATCAAACCTTTTGAAAATTTGTAAGAAGTCATATTTATGAATCTTATTTTTCGTCCTGTTTACCCATCTCCAATGACGCAACTTTGTTTGTAGATTTTGCCCTGTCGAGGAAAACTTTCTGGAGCAATACGAGGTAAGAGAAACCCGCGTAGAAAGACTAACTTACAAATATCATATAAAATCCCTTTACTTTATTTGCATCAATCGAGATGTATCTGAAATAGGTTCCCAATTGTATGATGAAACAAAGAAAACTTTGAAAGAGAGGTCTAAACAGGATATTCTAATCTTTTGCTTAAATAGCTGTTTTACACTTTTTTCCAAATACATTCCAGGCTTTTACTGCCGAAAAATTCGAAGAGATATTTGCACATTACGACCAGGTAAGCGTCAAAACATAGTTATCATCACCATTGCAAATTTTAGCCTTATCTATTGGCTTTTGAGCTTTGCTCTCGTTATTATTGTAGGCTCTCGTTATTATTGTAGGGATTGATTATTAGTATTGCTAAGAGAGTTGGTTTTTTAGGTAGCGTTGGTATTGAAACTTTTGCTAGTTTCGTAGGGAACATAACTATTTCTCACTCCTCAGGACAAAAGTAACGAAATTGAAGGGTGTGAGCTTGAAGGTTTCCTCAAAGACCTCTACGATAGAATACAGGTTAGCCATATGCCTTTACACCCTAACATCGGTATACATATTTGTCATACTGTTCTCTATACATTTCCTCAGGGGAATGGCAATGATCACTCCTAGTGGTCAAAGGGTTAAAGAGAAAAAAAAAATCAGTGAATCACCAGATAAAGACAAAGAAAAACTAACCACAATTTTGTAATGCGTTGTTATAATGACCGTAAAGTAAGTTGCTTAGGAAAATATCTCAGTAAGTTACGCAGAGTTTGTGAAATTTTTTTAATGTATGGCAACGTAGGTAGCTTGATATTGTAGGTAGTGTTAACAGCATACTGAATATTAAAAAAAATAACAAAAACAAAAGTTACAAGTAGAAAACGAAAATAATCTTCCTTTCCTCACTCAATTCCTTAATCTGTTCAGATGTTTTCCTTGCAAGTTAAACGCTGATGCAGATTCATTTATTTGTTTGTTTCCCGCAGCCGGGTCAGTCCTTTGAAAAGTTTAAAGAAAAGATGAAGGAATTTGACGAAGACAAGAACAAGAAATTTAGGAAGGAGGAAGTGAAGAACATTTTGGCCAAACTGTTATGAACTGACAAATCATAATACTAAATGTGGCTTTTTTTTCCTTTGAAGGGGGTTTAAGGGGTTCGTTTTAAGACAACTTTCCGTTTTTGAATTTTAGTCGTTTTTAAAGATTGACTTTCGCGTTGCTTTCCATTTTTATGCTTAAGGCAGATGTATCAGTAGATAGTTTCAATTTTCCACGGCCAGTTGAGAGTTACTCTCCTTAAGGAAGTTGCTAAAACAGACGGGTATTTCCCTCTGTACCTTACTGCCATATTAAATGTTATCTCCAGAGAATAAAGCATTTGCACACACATCTACACAGAAAGTACCTGTTTATTTTATATTGAGCTAAATTTTTCACGACACGGAAGATTTTTCAAATGAAAGGATTTCTCGGTAAATAGAAAAACTCCTAAAATGCTTCAAATTCAACATACAAAAAGGCTAAAATTGACAATTTAAATTCTATTTACTAAACTTGGGGCAATTAGACAGAATTTTTTTTTTAAACTTATATTGCCCTGATCTGCCTCGGTTTGTGCCACAGGAGAAAACTCAGAGGAAAGTTTTCAAGAATCAAATAGTCTTAATCTTCAACAAAGAGATTTAGAAGTAAAGGGAAATTCCCAGTGTTCCCAACAAAAAAATTATTGCAAGAGGACTAACATAGAAAAGGGGTAGCATAAAAGTTAACTACCTTATGCTGATAAGGCTGAATAGTAGACAGATAGTAAATTTGTCTGGGGAAAGATCCAAGCCATTCGTTTTTTTATCAAAGAAGGCTTATTTCATGATTTGCTTTGCTAAGTCGTTATACCACATGCGTCCAATAAATATCAATTCAAAAGTTTCATTATCTTGTAAGGTTCTCATCCGTGTCAGACATGTTTACTAATTCATGTCAGACAATAGCAGTGACAGCTCGCTTTTGGAAAGTTTTCCATCATTGTCTTTATCGCTGACTCCAAGTACGACGTCCTTCATTTTTTCCAGCTCTGAAGCATTGTCAGGTTCCTGAAAACGATCAAAAAATTAAATTTAGTGAAATACAACACGATGTAACGGCGAGCGAAATTTAATCACGCGCAGAGTAAGTAACATGAAAGACTCCTTTCGAAGATTTGAGTTTCCTCTTACCAGTCCCATCCGTTTCATGACGTCACGCAGAAGAACCAACAGTTCAGAGCCTTCAATCTCACCGTTGTTATCCTACGGAAAAAAAAAAACGTCAACCAAAATAAAGACAAAAACTTAATTTCCTTCTTGACGTAAATAAGATGCGAAGACAATTTTGCTAAAAGTCTGAATATTATACAAGAGCAGAAGTGTTCGAAACACGATGTGTCCAGCTAAAGCAAGGCTACTATGAATTTTTCATTAAATCCTTCAGCAATTTCTTTTCTATTTTCTGCTTCTCAGCTTTACCTCACGCAATTTGGAACATACAAAACGTTAGCCTAATAACGAATGTGACTTGTCAACACCGCAATTCACCGTCAATGACAAGATAACGCACTCTTAGACGCAATCAACTTCTTTAACACCCTACCGCATCATAATGGTCGAACACTGCGTCGAAGTCCTCCTTTGATAAACATTTCTTTCCCTAAAGATAGTTGTAGTATGAGTGTGGTTATTATCAGTAGCTTGATTGAAGGCAGCTCGAAATAGTTTCGCTATTCTTAAAGATCAATTCTTCTATTAATGGTTGCTTGGAGAAGAAATTGTCGGAAAACGATATGGACACATTTTTCCTTTAAACTTGCAAACGATGAATCTTGAAAAGCTATTTGCAATTTATTGACAAAATTGTGGTACGCAGCAATCGGCAAGTTAGAGCAAAACAACAATAAACAAACGGGGAGAAAGAAAAACGAAACAAACTAGTGCATAATGAGGCGGATATATTGTACCTGAAACCTGGCAAAGAAGTTCTCCTCAGGAGGCAGGATCCTACACCATAAAAGATGATTGAAAATAAGCTTTAGATAAAAGGCTCTCGAAGCGAACTCCAATGGACTACGCAGTTGGAGAGCTCTCACTTACTCGTATCTTGCGCCAATGGGGACCAGAATTGACTTCCTCAGCTGTGCCTTATACATACTACCATTTAACTCTCGCTAATACCAACTTCATGCTACATAAATCGTTAGCAGTTTTCAATAATTCGAGGTAAGTTTTAGAATACGTGGCAGGTCAAGATAAATTATCATAGAGTCCAAAATGTAGAACAGTAAACAGTGTATTTTCCTTGATAATGCCTTCTCCAAAACGTTGATTTTTGTTACCTATTTGTGAAAATACGAGGTCTTTTTTTCTTTTAAACACAATTGATTAAATGACAGTAAAATCATTTGCTAGTCATATTGTTTTGGTGTTACAACAAATGAAATATCATACTAAACTAATGAAGCCTTACATAGCAAGTTCTTTTAATCCAATTTTTCCGTCGTTGTTTTCGTCGTAGCGATCCATCTAAAAATTAAAAAATTCTGAAAATGTAATCTGTATGCATTGAAGAGTCAAAAGAAGAAGTTTTGAACCAAATTTAAATGTCACTTTCCTATGTACTAGAGAACAACAACTCTTCGTGATTCAAAAAACAAGGACTCAAGGGCGGGGATTTGGTAGGCATGATATTTCAAAATTCATTGGTTCAATGGTCAGTATTGGAAGCAATATTTGTTGTGTAGTAACTTCGAACATGGAGAACAAAATATCAATACCAAAAGTCATTTTATGACGGCTAGAACGCTTGTATTGCATACATGAAAAGAAAAGTTAAAAAAACAATTTTGCTTATTCTTACTATGAAATTTTTGTAGTCCGAAATTCGCTGCGGGGACACAGTTTGATCGTCTGCTTTCAACAAATCTTTCAAAAACGCCTCGATTTCGTCTCCCTCCATGTACCCACTCTTGTCACTATCATAGTGATTCCAGATCTGCAAGGTAAAAAAAAGGGAAAAGAAAAACAGCAAAACAAATATTCAACTAATTAATTAATCGATCAATGAAATATAAAATAATTTATCTCATAGTAACCAGTAAGTATCTCCCTTGGGAAAAGTTGCTGTTACAAAGATGAGAGTTTTGAGTGAAAGTGGGTTTTTGTCTCGAAGAGGAAAATGAGCATCGCGTTTGCAAAAATCTGGAAATAAATTTAAAACAGTTATCTCTATTCACTCTCTTTTAATTTTCTCGATTTCCTTTAATTTCCAAGCTTTCCTTATGTAACGTATAGAGTCAAGGGCCACTGCTTTCATTGATCCCAGAATAAGCTTTCCTTTTTTCATCCCGCAATTGATGCTAACATTCCATTTTTAAAAGAAAAGTCATTATTTTTTTCAACTCCAAAAACCTCCTCTAGCAGAGGAGGTTTCCTTGGAAGAAAAACTAGATCTTTAGTTTTGCATAAGACCATCTTACAACAACAAAACGTCCTACGGTCCAAAATGGTTGGGGAGCTCGTGAATTTTATAATACCTATACTCACTTATTACAGATGAAACTCGTAGATGCTAACAAGAGAATTCGGAGGTAGACTATTTGGCGGTACAAAAAAATAAACGTTATGACATGGTAGTCGTACCGACACTGCGTTAGTTTATCCCATTTCTGTTTCCATGAGCTTACGGATTCTGCTCCATGACAGGAAGCAATGCATGGGCTTAAAACTATCACCACTGCTTTATCAAATTCGGATAATGTTGACATTCCATGACAAACAACGCCTACATGTGTAATGGACATAAAAGTTGATTCATGACTTCCTTTCTCACCTTTATGAATTGGATACTGTCCATTGTCTTACTTGAGAACTCTGCTCGAAACTGCTTCAAGTAGTTTTCCTCTGTAGGAAGAATGTTTTCGAGCTAAAATTCAGGGAAAAGACTACATAAGTAAGTGCTCTAGTGAAAACAAAATCGAGAATACTTTGTACATTATTTGGGTCGAAAGAGCTAAGGTGTTGCTCACGAATATCTGATCCTTTGAAAGGGTGTCAAAAATAATCGAGCTAAAAATGCAAAAGGTGATGGAAACTACTGTTGGTTGTCGCTTCATCGGTGACACCAACAAACTACCAGTTAATTAAGATCATTAAGCATGAATTGGAAGACATCAACGATAAAAGAGTAGCAGTCAGGAGTCATTTAGAGAAGGTTGATACATGAAGAAGAACCTCGTTAAGAGTCAAGTTATAATGGTTTTCACCTGAGGCGCACAAAATGAAATAACAGTTACATCAAATGTATCCTTGTGAAGCCACAAAGTTAATTAATGGTACACTTCTGGTGCTTACCTCATCCATACTTATTTTGCCGTCACAGTTGTCATCATACTTTTCTAGCACATACTCCTTGAATTTCTCAAGTTCCTCTGGTGATGGTGTCTTCAAAAGGAAAAAGTGCAGAGACGTTTACTCAATTTTTACTTCCCGAGAGCAATGAGGCTTTATACAGTAGTTTGCCCAAACTTCAAAGCATGGCAAAGAAATATCATATTTTTCCTGCGCCTTTCGTAAGTTGTGTGATAACTTTTCAATTAAATCGCCTCTTCATGGCCAACTATCCCCAAAATTTGGATGTACATTGTGCTCCAAAGGTATATCTGCTCATCAGACATCTGAGATGCTTTGAGGCTTATTTCATCAATAATTTTAACATTCACAATACGACTCGCTAAAGTACAAATCTATACACAGCATATTATCAGAGAAGAACCTTAAACCATTAAGGCGCCGTTGACGTCTGTCTAGTTTTTTTACTTGTAAAAAAATAATCTCCGTGTCAAAAATTTCCGGATACTTGTGGAAGAGGCGTGAGAGAAAACGCCCGAAATTCTCGCGACACTGATACATTTGTGATTGGTTATTTTATATTTAATAAAAAAGACATGATATCGATAATTACCTCTCAGTCTGCAAGGAGCTGTGATCAATTTCAAACTCAACATGCTACCAAATAGTCCTTTTCATACTCTCATTCGAAGCAGTTTGCATAACCGCAAAAATTAAACAGAATCATGGGTGATATATAGAAAAAAATTCCCACAAAGGGTGAAAGAAGGATCATCATGAATGGTGCCCAAATAGGAGCTATTCATGAGATACCGATTTAGCCATTCAATACGCGCTATTTTACATCACCCGTTGTGAGTATTAGCCACATTTGTCCCCCAGTGTTTTGATGAAGATCGCTTAAAGAGATACCTTTATAAATTATTGATTCAATTAACTTTTAACCACAAACGGCCTGCTCGTTCATGGAGAGCGAACTATATAGGTAAATCTAAAGCCACACTGAACGCTAACCGCGTTCGAAACAAATTTTCACATTTTGCATATTCCTTCATGATATATTTCCTCAAGTTCTTTATTTTCCAAGACGTACACAAAACGGTCGAGGGGAGAACGTATAGTGTAATACTGCAGGAACATTATTCAATTTAGCATAAACAAAACGAAAAGTAAAAAGCCACATTAGTCGACAAAAAGGGTTTCTTTGATAAGATAAGATCATTCCAAGGTTACTTTGGTTACAACTGAACATTCTTTTTTACCGGAAAACCTCGAAAGTGCAACGGATTTGACAGATTTTTTAATGTTATCAGTCAGAAATTACTTTTATTTTGAAAGGCGTTCTTCAAATGCGACGTAACAATTTTCGATAGCTTGAACTGTGATTGGTTGTATTTTCTTCATTTTAAGGTCGAAATTGGATTCTGTAAAGAGGAGAAAAAATGTACGCCAAGTAGTGTCTTCCAATAATTCTTGAAAATTCGAAAGAAAGTAAATAGCATTTGATTGACGTTTTGAACGTAGGGTCGATGACCCGATATCTATGGCGATAATTCCAACCAACGCAACGAGAGCAGATTTACAATGGCCATTGTATTTTGATAAGGCATCGAAGATAATTCTGCGGTGTAGCCTCTCTGAAATATTAATAAGGAACAAGAAAATCACCCTTAAAACGATAATTGCTACATTCGTTTATTATCAACACAGTGCGATGAGATGCAGTCCATAGATACTTCTGGATAAATAAACAAAAACGCCCTCACACTTGTCTGGAAATACTTTTAAGTAAATTTTACTATGCTGTCTATCTATCTATATATATCTATATATGTTTTTTTTCTTTTTCGTCCACAACTCAGTAAGGTTTCACATGAGCCCATTTGAGTTCCACCGTAAACTACCGAAACGAAGTACATATAACAACAATTGAAACGTCTCTATCGTCCCTATAGGCTTACAAATCATTTAAGGTTAAGCTGCACTGATTAAAATTAGTAAAAATAGCAACATCTATATATTTCATGACTCTTGTTTTATTTTGGCATCGTTTTTTATCATTGATCGCGGAACACGATCCCATGAGATTTTAGAAGGCTCATAAAAATAACTTTTTATATAAAGACTTGTCAAAACGAAACAATAAGATCTTTCCATATTTTATTTTGCAAAAGTGGAAAAAATTCATAGGAAAAAATTCAATACTGAAAGTAAGCGAGCGTCTCCATAAATAAATAATGTGCATCGTATGGAAAAGCTCTTCGACCAATAAAATCTGCTTTGTTGTCATAATTACGAAAGATCGGCGTGATAAAGGTAATGCGTAAAACGCCTTCACGATTAAATCTTTGCCGAAGATCAGTTCGTCTTGAAAATGCAATTCACTGAGTACTTTTGCAAATGTGAAATTCGTGCTAAAAGATAGCTGTTTTCGAATCCCAAATGAATCGTTCTGTAATTAGCTCGCTCAGAGAAAAAACCCAAAATTCATTAAATAGTTATTAGGTTGGAAAACTTAAACATAACGAGAACCAACTGCTCACTACTAAAAGGATTCATAAAATACAGTATTTAATCTGTAAACTTTCAGGTACTTTTGTAAACATTTTATTAATGCATTCAGCAGGGCAAAAATTTTAAGAAATACCGCAGGAAACGCGTAATGACGTGAGCAAAGGCGGGTAAGAAATACATGGCCGTGATTCTGTATTTAAATCATTTAACATTTTCTAAGCAAAACAACATTGGTTTTGTAATTGCTGCATATTAAATTAAATGAAAATTACAACGCGAGATTAAATTTATGCAATATTCACGGACAACTAAGCTAAATATTACAAGCGAGCCAGTTTAAAAGAATTGAATGTCTGTTCAATAATAAAAAAAAATTATATGAGAAACACTTCAAAATAGGAAATCCTCATGGATCAGTAAAACTATTTTAACCGCTTGACCTCGAAAACATCGAAAAGCTTACGACGATCTATACAAGATCGCCCCTGGAAGTTATTAAAATCACAGATCTCGAGATGAAAATTTGCCAGTGTGAGTACCTGATACGACAAGAATATTCACATTTGTTGGGCTTTAAAGGAAAAAGATACATATATTAACAGCGATTTACAAGATCATTTGAACAATTCGCAGAGTGCGGTGAAAAAGCCTCAGGTTCACAGTTCGTACCTAAATATTCTAAAATTCAATGTGATAAACAAATATATGTCACCGTGTAAAGCGCTTTTATTACCTCGTTGCCTGTCTCTTGCAGGAGAGTCACCAAAAACGTATTCAGCTCGTCTGCTTCTATGTAACCATTCCCTGAAAACAAAAGAGGGATGCCAGAAAATTTTTTTTTGTGACTCAACTAATCGTTCATTCAACACGCTCGAGATAGGCAATTTTTAATTCTACTTTGGTTAATTCTTACCGTCTTTGTCAAATTCCTTGAAGACTTTCACGAATTCTTCTGACGTTAGTTTCGCATCGCTATTAAATTGCAGCATACAAGCATCCTTACCGGCCTCCATGATGATTGCCCGCAAGACCAAAATAACATTCGCTCTGAGCGAGAAGCGATCTTTAATGTTGTGTACAACCCTGACGCATGCGTGCTGGGGCGCTTGTCTCTCCCGCTGATAATATTCAAGTTTACGTCTGAGTGCCTGAGACAGGTGTAATGACTCCACGCAAATTTAAACAAAAACTCTGAAGGAGAGCGCATCTAGCAGGATTACCTCTTCCAAAGTTCTAAATAAGTGGGTATCGATTACATTTCAGGAGAGTAATGTGGAGAACGAAAGGCAAAAATGCACTTAAAATCACCAAGGTGGTCTCTGAAACCAGAGAAAAAGGGTCAAAAGATAAAAACACACATCAAAGGAGCTTTGTTTTGAATCTAATGCAAATCAGATATGCAAATCAACCAATGGTTGTTTTAGATTCTAGTTTGAACAAAAGGTCCAAACGTTGCTATTCAAATGTTCTGTTCGAATTCGTGAATGATTTAATTTTTCTTTCTTCTTTGTTTTCTTACCGATGGACACATCTTCTCGTAGGATTTTTTTCTAAATCACGAGTATCATGTCTCTGTATAATTCATGAGACCTGGAACGCGCCTTCAGTCGAAGAAATGGAAATATGTCAGACTTTTCGGGATCAGTAGTGCTTTACATAAAAAGATTTTTACCTAAATTGTTTGAAGCGAACCGTTAACATAGTAACAAAATAGAGTTCATGTTTTGAAACGATGTTGCGGTCACAGTGAACAGATTTGAAGGTTGAAGTAGAGGGGAGAGATTTTACTCGAGTCAAGTGGATAGAAGACGCTAGCGAAAAAAAAAATAAAATAAAAAAAAATAATGCGACGACTCCTATTGAATTTAACAACTGGTCAACATCAAATTAAATTCGCATCTTAAATAAATGAGTCACATTGCCTCGTACGATGCAAAAGTTGACAAACGGAGATAAGGAAAACCACAACGCATTATGGAAACAAGCTAAAGAAGCCTAAAATTTTGGTGAATGTAGGCGAGACGGCTAAGAGTTGCCAATCTTTTTAAATGTACTTGTATGACAGTAAAATAAATAAAAAAGTTTGATAAAATAAATGACTAATTTTTTTCAACTTTCATTATCAGTACCGATGAACTGACAGAATATTTGCAGAGATTAACTTTGTTATGCTGTTGTTTTCGGCAGATGGTTTTGATAAAGCTCTAATCTTTTCTTCCTGTCAAAATTTAGGAACGAAATATGATTTTTTTTCATTTTGATAGATCTGGACAAGTGTACATGTTTGACCATGTTAACGTATTAAGGAACCCTACGCCTGGCCTTGTGATGGAATAATATGGGAACGAAAAGTTAGCCGAGTCTAGAAGTTTCTTAAGACAAGCATGTCACCAATTCAGGATGCAAAGTAATAAATCTACGTTAATATAGCCCGCTGGATATGAGATCACAGATAGATAATAAATGAGTGAAAAAAGACCAATGCAGCGACGAGTTGGAAACTTGTCAACCTTTCCCATCGAGGATAAGTCGAATAATTGTTTCTTTTAATAGCAACATTATTGATTCCCTTCAATACTAATTTTTACTTAAGAGTTGTAAAGTTACAGCTTGCAAGCTGAATTAATAACCAGAACTGAGTTTATTTATCAGTTTGGAGAGGTGATAAAGGATAAACCCACAATTAAAAAATGAAATAATATATAATTTGACCGGTCAATGATGATTGATGAGATGACACCTTTATGTAAAATGTTATTAGAGAAAATGTTTTTTTTTTCGTTTTGGTGCAGGAGGTCAAAAATATAAAGACAGTATTAGAATAACTTTTTCTGTCACAAGGTGCAGAAAATCCAAAGCAAAATCATCGATCGCGGATCCAAGTTGAGCGATGATGAAGTCGATTGTAATCCTGATAATAAGCAAATCATTGTGGCATTCTTATTTTCGCATGGCGATCATGGAATTCACCTCTATCCAGGCGAAGGACCACCCAACAATCCGTTCAGGTGGAACACCTCGTTGGGCCCATACACTTGTATCTAAACTAAATAATTGAAGGAAAAAAAATTAAAAAAACAACAAAAAAAAAGCAATGTAACCCTTTAAATCACTTCGTCGCTGAATTTAGTTGGCTATTATCCCATTGCTGAAAGAAAAATTGACAGAAATCTGTTCCTCAGAATATTTTGGACTCAAACGTAGCCTTTTTTTTTAAAGAATTTTTGGTGCGATTCGAAACACTGTCCTTATAATGGTTAGAGTCAGTACCAATTTGGTGTTCGTTAACCTTAAAGATGTTTAAATCAAGGTTTCACTCTGATTCTCCAATACGATAAAAATGACCTGTTACAAAAATATGGTGACATACCTTCGTTAATACGCATCTGAGAACCAATTAAAGTTCCTACGATGTTTCTTCCTCTTTGAACCAAAGCTTTTCAACATACTCTCGACGAAGTCAGCATCTTTTTGCTTTGTGGACTATTGAAGTTAATGGTAAGGATAACATTTAAATCAGCTAAATTTAAATATTTCAACATAACATTTTAATCGACAAATGACCAACAAACAACTTGATTCTTGGCAATCAGTTGGAAAATAAGAAATTTGACACATTAAAGTAAAATCGCTTGCATACATCCGGTAAAGAAACATTCCACATTCAGCCACCATGAAAAGGTTATCAAACGTATGAAGCGGGTAAGTTTCTGAAGAAACTGTAGTGCTGCGTTCTTTACGGAGGCCAATTAACGTTATCAACTCAGTTGATAACACTAAATTACACTATCAAATGTATGAACATAGTTCTCCATTTTGAAATTAATACCTCGCCTTCTCGATTGAGTGATTCGCCTTTTTCAACAGGAATCTATTTTAAAAAATTAATCAACAAATCAATAAAATTAAAAAAGCTCAAAATCAAAATGAGGCCACTGTCTTTAACCCCGTTACCCCACAAACAAAATACCTATGTTAGCACATACTTGAAACTTGTATAAGAATCGGCTTGTTAGCAAGTCTTTTAGAGGAAGTAAACATGTTATTGGAGCTAACGCGGTAGTTATCGTTTAATGACAACAAATATACATGGCTAAGTTACAATTTATTTTTAATTACAGGTTTTAATTTTTTTTATTAATCAACGCTTGTAACTCATATTTTTTAACCTAAAAATCAACCTTTAGTAAAGTTTAGGGTAGATCGATAAATTGACTCTGAGTTCGTGCTGGTCAAGGAATAAATGAATAAATGAATAAAACAGCAAAAACTTACTTGAAAAGATGGAAGAGAGCCAAACGTCGGAGTTCTTAACGTGAAAGGTTCTTCTTCCTCAGACGACTTGTTTCCCTCTGTGTAAACAGTAGATCCAGCAAACGGTTTCATATTTTTTTACCTAGAATTCTATAGAGTACCTCCACCTGGTTTACATACGCCCCTCGGTTCAAATGAAGGACAGTCGTCGTTGTCCTTCTTTCGATATAGCAGCTCTGCCTGGGTATTTTTTGCTGAATGATTTTAAAGTCTACTGCTTCACTTGCCGATCGCGAAATCCAAAGAACAAATAAACGCCAATTATCGAGGCTTGTTTATACATCAAATAACCACTGAGTCATTGTGAGCAAACAACTTAAGCACAAACTTCAGTTGCGCATTATTGTCCAGTATAGCCCATTAGACCATTTGACCATGATGAATTACAATGCCGGAATTATTATAAAAAAAAAACCATCACGAAAATATCAAATTGGAATCAAAGCACAAGATTCGCACTTATTGTCAGCGTACCTGTTGATCCTGACGTTTCCAGAACCAAAGGATCCTGTTGTGAGTATAGGAAAGTAGGCTTGGCCAGGGAAATAGTGAGCTATCGAATCACCAAAGACAAACAAAAAAAAAGAACAGTTAGTAAATAGGAAACTTCCTTTGAAAGCGGCTGAAGGAAATTATAAGACTTTGCTACCACAAGGGCCACAAAATCATCAGTTAAATTACTTTCTAAAGTTACACTTGCTAAATAAAGTCTATCTTAACATCTTCATTCTTCTACCAACGTAACGCGTTGCCCTGTGACTTACAGAGTTGTTGCATCGCTGACTTTGAGAGTAGCCAGCCTGACTACTGTTGGGTGAGAATGATGTTCTATCTGCAAAAGAAGAATATATAACAAGCATGTAACGCTATCGTATTCTAGTTTGGGTTGTGAAAGATCAGAGATCCCAAAATAGCGCAGCCTTTGATTCGGCTGAAAATTTGCAACTACCATCTCGGCGCCAAGAAATTTAGCCACGCTCCTGTTTGATTATCCCTTTCACTCGTCTGTCTGTCTCTCCGTCTATCTGTCTTCTTAATACTTTTTTTACTCACTCACCTGGACTAACTGTACCGTCCCCATAAAATACTTCTTTTTCTTGCTTGTCTGATAGGTGTGTCTTGTGCGAATGATCCTCAGTCTCAGAATGTCTCCTTTTGATAGACTGACGTCTGTCAATTTCAACTAAATCAGCACTTAATTCTTGTGTAAATGGTTGAGATACACTCCAAGTGTTTTGGGAGAACAAGATATCAAATTCAACATTAGAGTTTACCCGGTTGGGCTGTTTGCCAGTTGATGACTTGCTGACGGAGTTTCCCCGCGAAGACGAAATGGTAGATTCCTTAGAGTTTGTGTTACCTAGAATATTCGGTTTGCTTCCAAAAATTAGAGTTGATTCTTTTTCTGCTTCTTGACATGAAAAATAACATGCCGTGTTAACATCAGTCCTCCTCGAGCTAAAAGACTGAGAACTACATTTTCGTCTGCCAGACAAAATTTTATACAGCGTTGTCTCAGAGTCTTCTTGAGACACTTCCTGAGGTTTAATCTTAGTGTAACACTCTGGAGTTGGAGAAAGAACACCTGATAAGCCGGGCGGTGTGGTGACTTCATCAAAGGAAACACTATTTTCAAACAACTTTTCCAACTGCGACTCCGATAACGAGCAGTCTCGTTGACATCGCACAGGTGTTACATGGGGAAGTTGTGGTGCTGGGTCGAGCTCATGGCTATTTTGGCTTGAGGGCACAAAAGATACATCCTCGTCCTCCCCGCCGGCAGCAGATCCCCCATGCAAAATGGAGTACGATTCTTCGCTGCTTTCTCTCGGCTGTGAACCCTCACTCCAAGACAAAAACAACTCTTCAGGTATCAGCCCCTCCAAAGGTTGAATGGTGACGACATGTGCATGTGTTTGAGAAGACGGTACATAACTTGAGCTACTACTCACCAACGGTACGCCATCTTCTTCCTGTAGGCAACATCTTGTTTTCTCGCTTGTTTTAGCTTTCTCTCCGTTTTCTACAATACTTGATTGTTCTACTACAGACTTTACCTGCTCGTTAATTCCCACTTTATCACTATTATTTGAAATCTCATTTTCACGGATCACCGAAATAGGAACACATCCACTCATTTCACCCGAAGTCTCATTTCCAACAAATTTAACTCTTTTTCGCCCTTCCTGTTTTGACTGAGAGGCGAAAATGTCTCTAGTTTCGAGTTTGGTCACATTGTCCTCTACAGCTACGAGGGAGATTGACGGTCTCGTGAATGATGATTCTCTTCCAAGGGACGAGGGTTCGCTATCTGTATCGTAGGATTGAGGTGGGTAGTAACTTGCCTTCCATTCTAAATAAATAAAACAATCAAATTCTTACATACTCTTTTAATCTTTGACTGTAAATATATTTCTACAAATTCGTTTCTTTTAATCTTCATGGAAACTATTTTAGGGCGCTCTAATTACATACTACTTTGGTTAATATTCTTCAGTAAACCGGCTCATAACCAGTGATGGATAAGTCGATGAAAACTCTTGAATTGCATCATCCAATTATCCATTTTTTACTAACAACGGATAGCCTGTTACTTATCGTGAGACAAACTATCAAACGTTCATTTATCTGTATAACAACGATAGACAAAAACAACATCTTCTATAACAAAACTTATTCACATGCTACATTGTACAATAATCCATAAGCAGTAACAATGCATTTAATCATTTACCTGGAATCTCTGCTAGTTTCTTTTCCATTTCATCTGGGACAAAGACCTTTTCATGACTCCTAAGCAGAGTTTTGTTGATTTCATTGAAGTTGAGGTTAGAGCCATCTTCATGTGATTCTTGACAAGACTGTGCATTGTCTAGGAGACTTCTAAGCTGTGCAATCCACCACAGCTCCCTCAGTCGCTGCTGTAACGAAGGATATGTTGAAGCATCTGTAATATCTCCCCCAAACTGCGTGTTACCTTCTCCTCCAGCAAACTTAAAGTGGTAAATGTTGATCAAAAATTCAGCATCACCCTGAATGGAAAGCCCAAGTGAAAACCTTCAAATCAATAAACTAAATACCACTTTACTCGTGCTTCCGTCAATTTCTATCCATTCCAAAATCACTGCCAGTCTACACTGGCAAGTGGTTAGCTTATAGAATTACCCAGGCTTGTATACCTTCCTACAGACTTGAAAACAGAAAAAAAATGAGCAAAACCAATTGAGAAAGTTTTGTATAGAGGAGGGCAATCATCAACCTTTTTACGACGGTCAACTCTAGTCTCTGAAAGGGTTACCTGGAAGAGCCACTGAATTGGCTTGACTACTTATATCTTGCAACAGCTCTTAAACAACACACCACTGAAGCATTACTTTTACTGGTATACAGTTTCAGTTGGATCAGATGCCAGCCCACAATCATAACTACTAAGTAATTGGTTAAGAAGGAATCAGCCCATGCCATCTAACTTTTCCCACAAAAAATAGGGAGACATGGAGTGAAACACAATGACTACCTCAAGGAGAATCAAAAGCAGAAATTTGAGATAAAGCTGGCAAAATACTGCGCTTTGGAGGTTATCTTGTTGTTATGTGACTGTAAAAAAATTACAATAAATGTAACAGTTGTATTATGTGGATTTGCTCAGGAGCTTTATATCATAATGGTCATCCCATGACACTGTGAAGTGGAACATGATAAGCCTGATTAAACTGCCCCAAGGGAATATTCCCTTGACTGCCCCAAAAGGCCACTTTGAAAAACAATTAGGGTTATGAATGTTAACTCAAAGATTAAGACACTCATTTGGTCAGGAGCACATAAAACAAATAGTGACATACATTTTGCAAAACATAGGTGAGATAAAGGACCTGATCTTTCAAAGGGTGGATAATGCTATCCAGTGGATAAATTGCTACCCAGCAATTAAGTGTCAGCAAAATCTACTATGCTATCCACCAGATAAAGATTTGTCCAGTGAATATAGTTTTCCACGTACCCTTTTAACAACTTGGGCCAGGTTTATAAGGAAAAATTGTAATTATGATTATATTGACCTGATCAAAATTTACCTACTAGTAGCCAAAACATTATATACACAAATATACTAAAAGTTTAGAACATTTCTGAATTCTACACGTCAATGTTACACTTAATTAGCACCTCATTTCCATAGGGCATGATGAACTGATAGCAATGGAGGGTAACAGTATTCCTAGCTTCCCTGTGAAATTGATTTGTTATGACTAAAACACTCTACAAAGATTTTGAAAAGCCCCATCTTACCCAGTCTTTTTCTGCCATAACTTGCACAGAGTATTTCTTGATAAATATAAGTCCACCTTGGATGTCAGGTAGAGAAAGGCTAGAGTTGTCTCTATATCAGAAAAAACAAAATGTAAATAGGATATGTTTTGAGCTAAGAACCAAGAATGGAAGCTTAAGTTTAAGAAAAGTAGGGCAACTAAAAACCTGATCTTTAAATGCACTTTCCTTTTAATCTCTATCAATGTAACCAGCGTCTTAAACTAAATTTGGGAAAAGTATCACATACATGTAGCAATAGATAACAAAAATGACTCTAATTCAAAAACCGTATGCATATCATCAATTCAGGCATTAATAACATTAATAAGTAGACATAAGTAAATATCTACAGAAGATATCACAGCATAGTTTTTGGAACAGATGTGTACAAGAGGTAGGCATAATAAGAAAAATGGAGAAGATAATAAAATAAGACTGCAAAAACATTTAATCAGGGGTTGCCTTCTAGCAGAATGCACTTGCCATGAGATCATTGACTATGTTTACTTGTTCTCCTTGATATAGTTCTCACATCTCTTTCTCTATCCCTTGCAGGATGAAATCTTTCCCTTGAGAAAATGTTTGAACTGAGAAGGGCACCAATTTCATGGAAGTATTCATCCCTTCCCCATCTATATAAGATCTACATTTTGAAACAAACATCACTTTAAACCTCTTGTGCTCACCTTTTAAATTGCTCAATAGCTGGTGTTGAGAACAAAGCTTTTACAAAAAGTTTCTTGTCACTAATTAATGCCACATTTTTGGAGGTTTCTTCAAGCTAAAAATCATAAATCACACACAGTTAGTTTAATTATTTGTCCTCAAGGTAATATGCCGAGTTTTCCATAAGGCAGTTCCAACAGGAACACCTCTTTAAATAGCAGTTGAGACATGTCAATTTTATTTTCAACCATAACTAATACTTCTTTTAGTTAGGAAAATGAGAGGTTGTAGGCTTGTTCTGCTCCTCTCCCCCCACTCCCTTCCCAAAACACCCCTGCCAATCTTATATTTCTGAAGCCCTTGCAACCGTTCATTCATAGAACATTTTAAGAAGGTAAGTGCTGATAATTTTATTTTTCTTTCAAAGAGATTATTGAAAACAGCAACAACCTTAAAAAGAAACAAAGAACACAGGTACACATGAAATATTGACCATTTTGCAACCAATAGCTCAGTAAGTCTGCTTTACATTTCCTATCATCTTAGTTCTGATAATTAAGTGTCGCAATATTTTACATTTACTAATTAATATTTGTTCGCTATTCTCCTTACCTCTATCTTAAGTCATATATCTTTAACGTGTAAGGAGAAATTATCGATCGACTACCATCAACATTGCAAAATTCTCGTATGGAAACAAAACGCTGTGATGAGCTAAAAATTTCTACCAAGAATAACACATCTAATAATATTCGTCTAGACTATTTCTAAAGGCATTGGAAAATCTTTGTACAATTACCTTGGTCAAATTTTTGAATAACGCGGTTTGGCGCCATATTTACATTTGCAGTTTCAACCCATATAATCAGCACAGATACTTAAATCAAAAAATGTTAGGGAAATTATTGTATTAAGTACCTTGATGACTTGCGCCCTGGCAATTTTGGGTAAACTCTTAGAATCTGGGCTCCTCAAAGCTTGCTCGATCCACGGCTTGGCTATCCAAGAGGCCATTTTCCAATGTCTGGCGTTACGTTGGTTGTGAGTACGAGGGGGGAGGGGAGGGGAGGGACAGTGTAACGACAGGTTTTTTATTTATTTATTTATTTTTGCATCTTCACTTTTCACTAACAGCGCATGAGCAGCTCGATTACCCTACGTTTTCGTGTCATGACATACCTAAATCAAATAACGGTAAGGATTTTCCAGATGACAAATAAGTCTCATTTCTGACGGGGAAAAAGGCTTTATAAACGCCCTCAGCCCAATGGCGGGAAGGAAATGTGCTCAAACGTGAAAATAAATGATTTTGTCGCACAGGGTTTTATCTTCTGCATGGTAAAGGATCAGAATATGTATTTAAGTAAATCACTGCTTGCTTTCGCCAAATAACTTATTAAATAAATTAAACATTATTCATTTTCATTCAATTTTATTTAATTACCAAGTTGGTTTCCCAGGTGAAACTGAACACAAGCCCTCCTTGGAACGTCATGATACTGAAAGAAACAATTTTTTAAATAAAAATATAATCCCACGATATATAATTCCCAAAGAATTCAAACTAATAACCACTTCAATTTTCCTCTATTTACCTTCTTTTCTCAGGTATCGCTTGAACACTTAACCTGATGACTCGGGCCAAATATTTTGCTGACCGGCCCTCCCTCAGTCATTATGTACAAAATCATTTTTTTTTTCATGAGATACACTCGGCCCCAAAAAAAAGGTTCGTAGAAATTTCTATGAGGCCTCCCACTGGGTCAATAAGAAGGGTCTGTCCTACGGCCTCGGGCAATATTTTCAAGACCTCGCTCACAGTTTTTCACCATACGGACCTCCCAGCCGGTAAATAACATATATGTATGTGCTAATTAAATTAACGGTGAATGGTATGAATAGACTGTTTATCATACTTATGTACCTAAGGAGATGGAATCGGGAAAAAAAAGTACATGCCAAAGTAGACTGATCAATCTGTGGCCACTATATCGAGCCATTAGTAAGAAATACAGCTAGCAAATCCGCTGAGCTGTTGGCTTTAAAAGTAGCCCGTGATGACCAATACGATAAGTAATAAAAACTAGCGGCAAATATCAAATTATATGGCAATAAGACTTTTCTACATCCAGAGATGAAGTTCAGTAACGCTTGTGCATGAAGGTAAGAATCCCTCTGTTGTCACTAAATAATGGCTAGAGGAAGTGTTTCTTCCACCTTGGCTGTTTTCAGTCAAGTTTAAATCGTAATACGTGATATGCGGCAAAATTAATTAATTAAACTAAAAGCAAATATTTAATTGCATGGTCAACAACTCTAAATTGTTTCTAATTAGTTATCAACAAATTTTGAAAAACCATCGATCTATCTTGCAATTAAATTTTGCCTTTACCAGCGGAAAGAAAACTTATTAGTAGATAACAAGAAATGGGCAAAAGGCTTCGCTCTGACGAAGGGCTAATGCTGGAAACGGCAGCTTAAAAAATCTCTACGGTGCATGGCCAATTTACCCTATCAACTCAGTTGATAAAACCAGCTATCTTGTTATACTCCTCCACCGACGCAGCCCCACAATTTCTTTAGGAACTCTCTCCGTTTATTAATAAACGGATATGTTTGTTTAAATGGACCTAATAAATTTTTTTTCAATTGGTTGTGAATAAAACTAGGTATACTAATTCAAATGACACTGAGAAGCGCAGCATTGTGAACTCCTGCTCAGCAAGAATGGATCGACAACATCTTCTGCAGATATCAGCGCTCTCTTATCTCCTTTTCTTTCAGGCTGTGATTGGTACAGGCGAACTAAACGAAGTTGTAAGTCACTCAGCAGACATGTAGGGTTCTTCATTTTTCATAGTAACATTCCTGAGTTAATAATATAAGACGTGATTTTGGGTAATCGAGTGGTGATGAGGGTCGGATGTAGATGTATATAATTTCAACGATGTATGCAATTTCTCAAATACTAGTTCACTTGCGACGACTCGAACGTCCGTTAACATTCCGAGTCAAAAAAAATTAGCTCCATATATATACATCGCGTGCATTTAAAAAATTGCCAATTCACTTGTCTCCTAGAAAGTGATATTTAATCATAAGTCACCGAGGTAGCACCTCTAGGATTTCCTCATCGAGTGGCATAAAATAACATAGTTCTATTAATCAACATAAAATAGCTATTCAAGTTTCATTTTCAATAGGAATCAAGGAAGAAATTCTGTTCAACTCAAGGCCCACCAGGCCCAGCAGGTCGGGATGGATTACCAGGACGAGATGGAGCACTAGGACGGGATGGACTACCGGGACGGGATGGTGCACCTGGACCCAAGGGGGAAGTGGGACCACCAGGACCAGCTGGAATCAAAGGAGAGCCTGGGACCCAAAGGAGATGGAAACAGTGTTTTTGGAACCACATCAATTCTGAGACTGATAATGGACGAGTTCTGGTATGTATATACCGAGAAGGTAAATAATCGGTGCTCACTTAAACTGAAGAGAAAAGGGAATAGTGGTCGCCCTTGTCGAGATTGAGTAGGAAGAGACGAAAAGCAATGTTACCTGCTACATCTAGACGCCTAATAAATTTATTATTATTATTATTCTTATTCTTTTTTAAAGGAATGTCCATTCACCAAGGCTACCCCAAACACATACCTCCGTGTAGTTTACATGGGTAATATTCGCGTCGCCGGTTGCAAGCACTGTTGCATGAGGTGGTTTTTCACCTTTAACGACATCGAATGCAGGGCACCCGCCGCCATTGATGCTGTTGTGTACCAGAATCTCGATCTGAACATCCATCGCTCCGCCAACATAGAAGGCTACTGCACAGGAATCGCCAAAGGCCTAGTGCGTGTTGGCTTGCACGTCGGTCAGTGCCATGGTTATGGTATTTTCAACGCCTACACCGGCTGGAACTCAGTGAGCAGGATCATTATTGAGGAGATTGAGCCCCCTGTTGCTTAAATAGGTAGCAGTGCTCTTTCCACCCAAGTGTACAGTTCTTGATTTATGATAAGGGCAGTCAAATGTTGAATTGTTAACGGGGCATAGTTAGGCTCACTGAATTAAGGGTGTCTTGACTGTATTGGGTGGGACTCATCACAAAATATGGAAATAAACCTGCGGAGAAACTTACTTTTGGTCAATTTGTTCTTTTTATCATTTTTATTAAAACATAGCTGTACATTGGGAAACATTTTCTCTTTGAGCAGGTGTAGACATTATTGCTCATTTTCCCACTTTGCATGACAATCCACGGTGTTATACGTATCTGGCGTCCTCATGTAGGCGTAACTTGATTGAATAAATGTGACATAATCGATTTGGGAGGAAATGTGTTCTTCCGTTCATAGAATAACATTTCTTCTGATAAAGCCGTGACCGAATGATTTATCAAACAGAATGCTGGACATAAAACGAGCCGAAAGCTTTCTATGTGACTCCGCTATCACATGTCCACTCAAGTTTACTATTGAACGCATTACAGATGTGGGTTACTACGCTGGAATCAGTAAAGAGCTGGTGTGTGTTGGTTTGCACGTCGGTCGGTGCCATAGCTTTGGTATATCTCGATCTATATCTGACAAAAAACATTGAGCAGTTGCCAGCAGAAAAAAATTTTTTAAGCGGATATGCTTCTTTTAACTGAAAGTACTAGTAAAAAATGTTTGCGAACATAATAGCATTATAGATGAAATAAAGTTAACTTATTCAAAAGAAATAAGTTCATTTTTAATCTCTCTTTGGAAGGATGAATCGATAAAATCTTCTGTATTAATGTGTCTCCATTGCGCTGACCTCCCATTTCCGCATCGGTGGAAAGATTTAAGTCAGACAGTATAAGTTGCTGATACTTCGCACAAATCAGCAATTCAGCAACCGAGTCTGGCTGGCATATGATCGGGCCTTTCGCGAGCATACGGCGGCGACCAATCTGACCGTGCAGCTCTTCAATATTAATTTCCAGGCTGCGGGTGCCTCTACTCGTGGGCGTGGCGAATTTGCTAAGGAATCGGCTGGGCCTGCTGGAGCTAGCAATTCACAAATTTTCCGCAAGTCGTGGAAAAGGTCGTCGCTCTGCCCCTTATTCCCAATGTCGTTTTTCGCATTACCGTTCGAACTCTTCAGGGTCCCATCGTGGGACACCAAAGCGGAGATCCCAGTCCCCAGCGTCTCCACGTTCTAGCGGCAAGTCTAGACGCACCTGAGTTGGTTCTTTCATATTTTGCTATCCTTTGTTTTTGGGCTTCTGCGCTTCTTAGTTTTTGTTCAGCTATAGTTCCCTGTTGTTACATGTTAGGAGTAGGGTCGGCCGTGATTCCTTTGCCCATTGAAAAATGTTTCATTGTGTTATTTCTGGTTGTGTTTTTTCGTTTGTTTCCTACCTATGTTAAGGGGGAACGGTTCTGGTCCTTCCTCTTTTACCATCATAGGGTGGTTGAGGAGCTCTGATATGTGTCTGCTTGGAGGGGACAAGTTATGGCTTTTCTGATCCCTAAGCATGCTCTCGTTTCTTTCCTCCCTTTTGTCCTGCTCCCTCCAGTTTCTGCAGTCAGTCCATTGAAGGTGGAGTAGTCCTCCTGGGAGTTGAGGCATCATCCAAATCCTCAGGATGAGCTTCGCTTTGGTTTTAAACCAGGTTTTTCTCATGTACAATCTCTCAAACCTGCCTGCCTGTCAGTAAGTGATGAGTACTTGGCGACTGAAGTGTCCTTGGGGAGGGTTTCTGGCCCCTTTACCTCCCCTCCTTTTCCTCTTCTTCACGTTAGCAGTTTTGGGGTTATTGCTAAAAAGGGTTAACCGGGAAAGTGGCGTCTCATTGTGGATCTCTTATCCCTCGAAGGGGCCAGCGTGAATGACGGTATTAACCCTGATGCAGTTACATTACATTTCATAACAGTACATCAAATTATTCGACGTCGAAGCTGCCTATCGGAACATTGCAATTCACCCTTCAGACTCTAGGAATACTCACCAATGCTTCTGTCTATGATATAAGGGACTGTATTGCTCGGCCACAAGCCATGTGGGTAACTTATGGCATTGCGGGAATTTGGATCTTTAATTATAAACTTTAGGGTCTCTGTATCTGAGATGATATCTGCAAGCAGTATATCTGGACCTGTGTATGCTAAAACTAAACAGCTTGAAGAAATGATAAATTTTGTATATTGTCACAAAAAGCAAATGTTTCAAAGGTAGCGTTAGAGCGCGCATTGTGTTGCACCATGGGAGAATTAGGCTCAAGATAGCCCCTGTTTCCCTTTCTTTTAAATTTCTGATCCTTTTTGTCAGATGAATTCGTGTAACTTTCGCTTGGTGCGCTTTTCCTTTGCTTGGTAAATGGTCGAGGGTGGGAAGGGGGGATGTACGAAGTGGACTGTAAAGTAAGCCAAAAGCAAACGTAACTTCTACTGTGGTTGAAAACTAAAAAAAAACAAAGAAAGAAGGAGACAAAGATTGTTTAGGAGCCAAGGTGGGGGGGGGGGGGAGGGTTAGGGTGAGGGTTAGGGTCCAGATAGAAATGTTTCAATTCGGTACCGAAGTTGAAAATAAAGATGTGAGATGTAGGTCGAGCATGTATGATAAGAGGATCATTAGATACTTAAATATAGTGCATGTTTGGTAATTTACGTATCAGACCCTTCAGCCAACGGTCAACTTGTGTTCAAAAGCTAGGGTTAATTTTGATGAATTGATATTTCCCTATTGCATAAATTACGAAATATCACTGCGGGCTACTGAAGTTATTAAGAGTGTATTCCACTCTTGTTTATGACAAAATTGGAAATCCTTAGGATAGTATTAGCATCATTTAGTAAGCTGGATGTGAATACGATGAAAGACCTGAATAAAAAAATATTCTAAAGCTGTCGAATGTTTCAAGTTATCAGTTCTAATATACGAGAAAAAATTGAAATTTTTTAGAAAAGAATCATTAAAATGGCATCAGAACGATTATTAAAAAGTTGTTTTTTGGTCATGTAAGGATGTCAAGAAAGTTCGACTTTCAATGAAGCTCTCTTTATTTCAGTTCATTCTTCACACTTGGCAAAAATTTTTGCTCATTAGAATCTTGAGATACTGCAAAGCAAACATAAAATAACAAATGTCTTGCAAATAAAAAAATGACACCTGTTAAACAATAGCTGTCAAACAATAGCTGTCAAACAATGGCTGGTGAAAGAAATCGCTCTAGAGGGTCCTTTGGAAAAAAGAATTACTTTACAGCGAAGCAGTTGATTTTAAGATCTCTGGTCTGGTTGTTTTAAGGAGATGCCTGAGGCTATCAAGATCTTTCACTTATAAAGGCATATTTTCAAATTTCTTTGAAGTTGTCAGAATCATTCATTTTAAAAGACCGGTGATCCTTCTCACTTTCTGTCGATTTTTTTTGTCCGAAAATTTGCAATAGAGTTTGATATTGACTCAGGCAAAAGGAAAAGAAAACCGTTTGTCGTTAACCATTATCATCCTTGAGACTGCAGGGGCGATGTATTTTTAGAAACGAGAGTGAGCGAATGATTAATTTGTTAAAGAAGGAAAACGTGGACGAGAACCCTGCTGTTAAGTGCTGGTTTAAATTACTCTTATAACTGGCGAAATGTTCTCCTGGTGAAAAGATAAATAAATAAAAAAATAAAAGCCATACAAGATACGAAGTAAATTTTTTTGATATTGCGTAACATTTTTCGGCTTTCCAAAGCAGGCTTGTTTGTACCGAATGAAGACATATTTGTACCGAATGAAGGCTTGTTTGTACCGAATGAAGGTTTGTTTGGCCAGCTGAAATGTAATATCCAAGGAAAACAAAAATTTGCCCCCGCTTCCAATACGTTTGTTCTCAGCGGAGTCGATGGTAGCGACTAAATAACGACTAGGGAGCATTTGTTTCAACCTCATCGACATCAGAATTTTTCAGACTATTTTTCCACTCAATTTACAATAACCTTTTCATGGCACTTTACCTGTGGGGTTCAATTCTGCACCTGTTAAGTATAAAAAACTTCTATTGAAATTTCGAGATATAAACGTCAGACATCCCAAAAGCGAAAAACTTATCGTACTTTACTGAACGTGTTTCAGTCTTTGCACGTTTATGATGTATTGTCTGGTTGTCTTCTTGAAGATTATCTCCAGAAATTTAGCAAGCGTGCGCGATAGACCATTTGTCAGGTGTTCTGTAGATAAAGGGCTTACAATGCAAATAAACCGCCATCAATAATTTATTCAGTGTGAACTTGTGGGTTTCACACTGTGTGAAACGCTCATTCAATACTCGCTTACTCGAGAAACGTGTTGCTTCGTCGCAGTTGAACGTGAAAGAAACGTAAAACTGACGGCAAGAAATGGACGAACCGCTACACGAGGATTTTCTGAAGAAGGAAGAAGAGAAGGAAAGATGGTTTGAATATTGGGTTATTCTGAAAAATTGTGTTTTGTATTTTTACGATGATCGTACCGACCTGTGGCAAGAATACTGTGATAAAATTGAAATCACAGCGAACGCACGATGTTCTGTCGTGAGGCGAAAGACGTACAGCTATAGATTCAAGTTAGTTACCGATGAAGGGATATGGCTTTTGAAATGCCATACCAACTTGCAGAGACATCGCTGGATGCATGCGATCGAGCTAGCGATAAAGGAAATTTCTTCCGGCTCTGAATCAGCTCGACTTGCGACAGCGGAAGAATCATCGCGTGTGTGCTACTACGAAACAGATTTATTTGGAAGGAGTCTCCGACGTGAAATGCGACAACGTGAAGCGGCGCGCGAAAGTAACAACAACGCAAATAACACGCTAGAACTCAGTAGGAAATGCGATTTGAAGAAGGAAGGAGAGCGAGGCGAAAACAGAAATTCAAGAAAGAGCTCTAGGTTCAAGAGAAGCGTTAGAAAGGCTTTATCGCTGCAGCAAGGTCTTGGTAGTCCAGAAGAAAACCTAGCTTTCTCGGACGATGAAGTCAGCGTTGATGGTTTTGCAAAGTTTCTAAACAATCATTCACAACCCGTAACAGGAGTGAAGTTAATTCGCGTGGTCAGTGCAAAGTGATCTGTGCCATCATGACGGAACTAGTTGTTACAGTTCAAAATCCGTGGCGCTAAATTTTTGCGAAAAGAAACTAGGTTACAAATGGTTTGCCTGCTGTAAACTCAGAGAAATTTTAATTTTCTAGTCTAGTCCAGTAATTTCTAATGTGGTTTATTATTTTCTTACATCTTCCGCTGTCAAATATAGTTTGCCTGTGGCTTCTCGTATTGATTACGAAAAATTGAATTTAAACTGGGGGCATCAAATTTGTCTTTACATGTAACAAGGTGTTTTCCTACAATGGCGATTATTAATTGTAAAACTAAAGCAAGGCAAAAAATTTTTGTCACTCATCAGTTTTCCTTCTAATAAATTTCCAAAACGAAGCAAAGAATCATCTTGTTTCTCACTGCATTTGTAGGCGTGTTTTGACTAAAAGATGATTACTTATACGAAAGCGATTTCTCGCACAGGAAGTTAATTTGAAATTTTATAAATTTCACGCGAAAAACAAAGGAGGCAGACAAGAATACTTTCTTTTAGAAAATTTAGTCACGAGATAGAGAAAATACCAAAACATTTCAGGACCCGCAGATGGTATCTGGCTAAAACTTGTCTTTATTATAAAAGCAATACTTTCTCTTAATAGAGGCCGCACTTAGTTTTAAATTAGTGATATAACACATTATGAGGGACCAGGCCAGATATTTAGTTAATTCTGTCTCATATAATTGAGGAGTTTTCAATTTTTGAAATCTCTTTAATGAACGCATTCTTTGTTGACAGAAAATTGCCAGAGTACTAGGGACAGAAGTACGCTGTCCGGAAAAACAAACATTTTATTTTATAAATTAGAGACCAAATAAGTGAGGTGAAATTCGACTGAAAAAAGTGGATGTTACGTTAATATACTTTAATTTAAAAAAAGGTTTTCTGGAAGTTATATGAGATTCAAACAGAAAGAATTAAAAAAATTATCCATTAATTTATTAAATAAGTGAAAGTAATAAAAAAAGGGCAGAAAACAACCAGTTGAATACTCCTCTAAGGTTTTTTACTCAAGATGAATCAGAATTCCTAATTTTATTGTCTAACTGATTAAAAAAGTGTATTGCTTCTTGTTTGTGGTTATCAATATTAAATGCTGGTGTGTTTTCATAGATTAAGGGGAGCAGCGTGGCAGAATTTCGTCATCCATTCAGAATTTATCTTCAAATTACAGACCATTTTTCATATCCTAATTAAGGGTAAAAACGCACTGGTGCAATTTTTGAATGTTAGTAAAGCAACGCATTCAAGGTGTTATCTGATGGCTTTTTTCTCCTTACACTGAAACTGAGTCTTATGAGCTGGAACTACAATCAGGGTTTTGGAATTTTTCATTTGGTTTTTAGACAAGACTTTTGCAGTTCTTTTCTGTCGCCATACAAATGATGCCGACGAGTCAGTAAAGTTAAAAGGTCTTACAGGGTAATAAAAAATGAGTGGAACACCTGCAAGTATATCAACATTTTATTCACCCGAACGTCAACTTGTTTCATGCAACGAAAACCAGATATAAATACTGTCATAGCGTAGAAATTGAAACTCATAATTTCATCAAGACATGTGATTGCGGCTATGGAAGAAAAGGGTGGTGAATTCGCCCCATTGCAAGTTCACCGCCAATCACCTTTGCAAGTTCGCCACCCTACGTAAAACTTACTTAAAACTTACGAGTCCTTACCTTGGCAGCGTTTACAAGTTTTTCTGTGGTAGAAAAAAGAGTCGAAAGATTTGAGGCGAAGTGGTTAAGGTGGGGGCGAATTTTTTTTTTTTTTATGCTAGGGGACGAACTTGCAAAGGTAAGGTAAACCAAGAAAAGAGAGTAAATGAAGATTAATTTTTCTCGCCCATTAACTGTTAGGCTTATTAAGCATTATAGCGGCACCACAGTTTCAACAGATGAGACCGAGAGTGGAGGCCCAACGTTTGACTCGGCGGCCCTGTGTCCCCAGGCTATCGGTTATCATTGGTGTCTGGCTTTTAAAGTTTGGATGCTTAAAAGCCTGAAATTGACAATTGAATTGAATTAATTTGATCAATTGAATTATAGGGAATGAGCTTGATGATCCGACAAATATTTCCTAATTTTCTCTTTACGTCAGTAGCTGATCTTGCTAGAAGAAGCTTCCTTAGACCCGATACTAAATGAACATGACGTTGCGTACACCTCGGTTATTCTTTTGTTTAGAATTTTGGAAAAGAGGGATGTTCATTCTACAATCTCGAGCTGTATCTCGAATGATATTATATCGAACCGACGGAGGAATTCTGAGAAAAAATTGGTTCTGAAGATAAGTTTTTCCTACAAAGTATCTTTAGGCGAATTTAAAAGTGCGTCATTAGAGCTTTTGAATGAGACGGGACATCCTAGAAAAGTAGCTTTACTGATATGATAGGTTTTTATTTTTATAATACTGTATTTAACAAATAGAGGAGCCTTGACTGTGCTCTGTTCTGTTATAAAGCACGCAGGAGGCGGCTAGAGCACGAAAGAAGTGTAGGGAGAAACACTCGACTACGTCTCGTGTTTCTCCCCACTTCTTGAGTGCTCTAGCCGCTTCCTGCGTGCTTTATAACTGAACAGAGCACAGTCAAGGCCTCTCCATTTGTTTTATAATAAAGAATCCGTTTAATTCCCCAAGCATTACTTTCAATTTTCAAAACAAACTTTATTTCCAAAGCGAACAACAGTGTTAGGCAGAATTATATATTTTATACTCTTAGATTAAGCTGAGGGATTTTACCGTGCGTAAACAATGTTATCTATTTATCGATCATTAACTAAGGTGCATATTTAACAAAAAGTTCAACTGAATGGAATACCATGGTGACAGACCTCATATAATCCAGTAGAGATGTAATTTTATTTGCTCGATTTAATTTTGAATTTTAAGCCGCAGAGTTTCACTTAACATGTTATGCCATAAAAATTCTAATAGGAATGCGATTTGAAGTGTTAAGTGTAAACATCTGACCAGGGACTTGGACTGGTCATTATTCATCGGGGGGGGGGGGGGGGGGGGTTTCAAAACGATTTTGGTTGTGTCATAATAAAATTTTCGTGCAATTTTTTACCCTGTAGACTCCGAATATCTTGCCCTTTTTGGCGGCTAATAACCATTTAACCAAATGAAAGAGAAACCCTGACTCCCCTTCTCTCCACCTCCCTGCATGCCGTGCGCGCCATTTCCCCTTATCAGGACTTACGCTGTTTGAACCTTACTGCCAACAACAACACATCCCAAGTAACCAATAGGTGCATTCGTAGCTACTTTAAACGTGGATTGACAAACAAATCTTTGCTTGCATTGATTGTGATGCTGACTTCTGCTCAGGTTGTCGAAACGTCAGTCACTTCTATCGAGCTACCGACAATAGCTCAAGTTTTTCAGAACTTCCCTCAGCTGGGCGACTGTACCACGCCACCAACTATTTCTCGTGTCTGATGCAATTGCTTTTGTTTCAGTTTTACCGTCCATCCACTTTAGACAATTCCTAATCATAACAAAACTAGACCACGAGCCTTTAAGACCTACTCTCTAAAGTCATCGCTAAACGTTTTAAACCCATTTATTTTGTCCACAAAGGGTTCCCGCTGGTGAAACATAGAATAGGAGTAGATATTAAGTTCACAGCTCTATATTATTTATCATTGTTATTATTTTCATTTGATCTTCGTAACAATCTAGAGAAATCTGAAGGACAAAACAAATTTTTCGGCCTGGTATCAAAAAATCTTATTTGAATTAATTCTTAAATATTTTAATGGGATTGAATGCTCAGGTCCGTAGCCAGACTTCAGAACAAGACGAGGCAAGTTTCGAGCGCCGAAGACGCCAACTGCTAGGGGAGTCTTGGGGCATGCCCCCCCCCCCCATAAAATTTTGAAATCTAGAGGCTCAGAAACTTTCCCTCAATATATCCAACTTATATTAGCTGGTTTTATCTTAACCAATCCAATTTTTTCCAGGGATTATTTTCTCAATTAAACGTTTCTTCAAAAAAAAAAAAAAGGCTAAAATCAAGACGAGGCAATTGCCCCGTCTTGCCTCATGCTAGCTACGGCCCTGATGCTAAGATTCACAACAATTTCAAAGTAGAGTGCGAGAATAATGTAAAGTCTGATCTCGTAATTAATTTCATTGTTCTGCAGATAACAGATCGGTAACCAATAAAATGACTTGTGTGTCCAAATCTACATTTTGTACGGTGGTATTTGACATGCATGATTAGTTCTGCTCAGCCGCGCGCCAATGTCCTGCGCAAAATGTCAAAAGAAATCATAACAAGCAATCGCTGTCTTGAAAAAATGAGCGGAGGAAAATTAAAATGTAAAAGGAAACAAAAGTAGCTGAAAAAGAAAACTCAAGAATTTTTAAACACTAGCCTTTTTCAAGAACGGGTATACTGTTGATTTATCATTCTGTTTTGACCTTTACCGAAAAGGATCATACACTTTTAACCCTTTACTTCCCATGAGTGACCAAGAGAGAATTTCTCCTTACAATATCTATACGATATCAAGCATAGAAGTGATGAGAATGAAGTAAAATATCAATTTGGGAATAATTAGTTGATCCAATACCAAATTCACCAAATTGACATCGTAAGAACTGTATGTCAGACAGTAAAGAGAATTACTAATGAGATCTTGGGAGTTAAAGGGTTAAAACACCATGACTTACTTGTTTGTACTTTTTTTGCAACTTGTAAGAGACAACTTGGTTCTGAAACCTTGAAAATCAAAGCACCAAGTCATTTCGCAAACGTTAGACCGCTGTGTTTTTCTAGGGTCACAGTGTTCTGTCCATGATTACTAAACTATTAATTAATCCTTCCTTCTTCTCCAAGCCACATTCGGTGACTTTTCACCCATATCGAGTTCTCAACACAAGGCTTTGGTTCATAGAAATAAGGGTCGTGTAGCCTCCTATGGTCAAACGTGTCGTATTCACAATAAGAAGAAAACTTAGAGATGGGGGGCACAGTTTTCGCGCCGTCCTCACTCGTCTTGGCCAGTTGTAGCATGCGCGACGCAAACGCTCGATGAACTCCCATGTACGTTACACACACGTTTCTCGCCTGCCAATCAAAAGCCCTCACGTGATTCAGACGAACGTCATGAAAAAATAAACGACCTGATATATTGTTGAGCCAAATGCCGATCTGCTGGCCAGCGTGCGGATGACACAACATGGTACGCGCATCTTGGTTCAAGAATTTGTCAATAATGTCACGTGAAAACAGCATCCATGACTCGTCAATCCATGTCATTTGTACTTCACAGTGAAAATTTCCCCAACAGAGATTCTGCTTAGGGCGCCAAGGTAACTCATTCAAAAGCTTCTTAAGACACACAAAGTAGTCATCGTCCGTGCGAAGAAAATATTGAAAGTTGTAATTAGCTGCGGCCCATTTGGCGTGATACAAGAAGCGCATTCCAAACTCTATCCCGCCCAGAAGCGGTTGGAACTCAATATCTCCATAACGGGATGTTTCGTTCAAGAGATTTTCCTGGATCGTCTTGTTCACGACTAGTCCGTCTGTGAAAAAGTGGCAAGCTACCTACACGGGCAGTTATAATCTTTAGTACTGTATGGCCGAGAGAAAATGATGGGACATAGAAGGAGGCTGTAGGTCCAAGCCTTGAGATATGTCAATTTCACTTCAGTTATTTATAAAATGTCGCTAGAGTGTCAAATGGAAATATATCTTTCAAGATGTCTGTATGAAAGTTAATTTTTAACTGTATTCGGCGAGAAGTTCTTCATTCTAAAAGAAACCACTATGTTTCCCACCCCAAGCTAAATTAAGTTAAGTCAAATCGATATATCCTGGTCGAAACCCTGATTTTCCTTCTTTGTCCCATTATTTTTACATGATATGGTGCATTGGATTTTAAATTGCACCGTCGAGCCTGGTAGTCTGCAATTAACTTTCTAATACTTGGTGGAGGAAGGATGTATTTCGAAGATCGAGTCCACCACAAAAATTCAAAGTTGTGAAGATGTGTAAAAGCTTAAGAAAAAGTAAGAAGAACAAAAAATTGGCTACAAAACTACGAAAATGAAATAAAATTCTGATCTTCGTCGCGGAGTTCAATGCTGCACTTAGTTTAAAGAAAGGCATTGTGGATATGATAATTTTGTGGACTGACAACTGACCAGGCACATAACTTGAACAATTGCGCTCGAGAGCGAGTCTAAGATACTTACTCATTATAAGGCTATAGTGCTATCCAATGAACAAAGATTGCTGAAACATATCGTAACCTGAAGAATTATGAACAATTTTTTTGGAAGCTAATGCACGTCAATAACGTAACCATCAGGTTAGATTAATTATGCTCGGGAATTTCAGCATTGTGCTTTTGGGCTTCACCCTTGAATACATGTTATCACGCGAAAATAATACTCAAAATTTTTCATCATGCTCATTGATAATTCAATATGATGGCTTTTAAGAGCCCCAAAATCTCCCCTCCTCCCACCCCCTCTCGTACCCTCATACCAACCACCAGCAGGGTAAGAATTCTTTTTGTGAATCGAATTCCAAAAGAGCGAACTAGAAAAACAGCCTCACTGTTTACAGAATCCAGTCTACAGAATTCATGATCTCATGTTGAACTGTAACATCAAGTGAATTTTTAAGAAGTTTAGTCAATATGCTAGCATTAGGCTCGGAACCCTGACTATTGCATTAAACTAAAATTTATGCTGGCATAATTTACCTGACCCGAACCATGAGAAACAGAACTAACCTCTTTCACATTGCAGTGTTTCCACCAAGTCTGTCGTATGGCCTTCCTTCGTTCCCAGCGCAAAGGCGCTGACGACACAATTATCACAAGGAGAACACTAGGCTTCTCTTCCCTGAGGTCTTGGATTTGACTTATTGGAAGCCCAACCGTGACTTTAGGAATTGACCAGACTAGTTCACCTTGAATCTCTCGGATATTGACACGGAAAGGAATGAGATCCGGTTGATCCGGCATGACAGGTTCTTTTACCGAAGGATTCAGGTTTATATACAGTATGGGTACTCCTATTAGCAGAACAGCAAGTAGGAGGAGGAGTTTATATCTTCGAGAATTGCCCATAACAATGATGAAGTTTGGTGGGGGACGCCGTTCAGTGTCAACGTCTCACAATTTCTGAAAGAAAGTGGCCTTTAAAGATATGACAAAGGTACAAGCAGTCTACCATTAGTTCCCTAAGACTTTCTTTCTTCGTATTTAGGTGTTTTTTCTGTCACTTTACCTTTTTTTCGTTTTTTGTTACTTGTTCCATTTCAACAATTACAACCTTTTGGATAATTGTAACCGAGAGAGAGAAAATAGAGAAGGGCATAATAGAGAGCTAATTAGATACCCTTTACATTAAATTACATCTTCTCAAACAGTTATACTAACGACGATATAAACGTTAGAAAGTGATAAAGGAATCACACTTTCAATCACAAAATTACAATTTCCTCGATTGTGATTGGTTTAAAAAACCTATATTTTCCACTTATTCACTTACCAAGTTGTCATCAGACAGTTTGTTATCGGACAGCTCAACAATACTGATTTTTATGATTAATCAGTAATAACACTTCGTGTCGTCCACTTCGGTCTGTAATTGTACTGGTGATAAACAAATCGGACTCCCGTTGCGCGGTCGTCCGATTTTGTTATCATTCGTATGATAACAGCCCGAATTGGACTCCACTCAGTTCTATTTCCATTACAAACAACAGAGACGCAAATAGTACATAGTCAAATAAAGACATTGATTAATACTGAGAAAACTAATACATGAAAATTGCTCTCTTTTCCTAGTAGCCTTCTCTCATACAGATATAGAAATATCATTTTAATAGTAGCATTCAGTAACTTTTGGACAGACACTTCATCCTTTCACTCCCAAGATTTCTTTAGTAATTCTCCTTACTATCTGTTACACAAATCTCATGATGTTACTTCAGAGAAATTGATTTTTTTCATTTGTTGGAATCGCTTGTCTGCTTGAGATTGTATTTGTATTGTGCGGAAAAAAAATCTGTCTTGGTCACTGGTTAATAGAATATAACCCAAATAGATATTTTGCAATTTACCAAAGCATGGCAGAATACATGGTGCTGTACAGTTACACATGGCTACACCAAGATAATTACAATACTACAAGTAATATATTGATTAAAATAATGATAAAAAAATTTAGGAATAATAATGATTATAATAATAATAATAATAATAATAATAATAATAATAATAATAATAATAATAATAACTAAAAGAAACACTACGGGCACTATGGGTTAAAGAAACAACGTCATAACCGAAAAAAATAAATCGCAAAAATAAAGAATTTTGGCACAAGCATCAACTGACTTTAGATAACATTTTCTTCACCTTCGCTAAACCCATGAAGTTGCTAAAATGTCTAAACTTTCTCCCATCACGTCGTATCGTTGCTCAGTTGGCAGTAGCGTCCATCTAGAATCTGGGAGGCATGGGTTCGAATTACGCCGAAGTTAATTTTTCTGACTTCTATTCTGTAACTGCGTTATCGATATACATGAAAAAATTACTCAGTTCTGATTGGTTAAGTTAAATGCAGTTTTCAGGTACTTCGATGCAGGAGAGGATTAATTCAGTGCAAAGAAGTAACAAACCAGACATTCTGATCGGTCAATAATCAAAGAAACTCACAGATAGCCGATCAAATGCGAGCCTTGGATGTCATAACATTTGGATACGCTGAAAAATTGCGAGCGAAACAATTGCCGGCGTTTTAAGTAGGTTTTCTTTCGCCACCGTAACAACAATACAGCAACTGAAAAAAAACTGTAAAAAGCACTGCTTTTTAGTTGTTGGTTTGGAAAAAGTGGTGTTTAGAGGAGGAAATTGCTAAGGAAATCGAAAGTTACGAGCCGACGTAGCTTAACACTTTGCACGAGCGATTCTACGCCGAAATTAAGAAAAAACATGGTTAAACCTCGCAAACGACGATTCCATTTCATGGAAAGTGATTCGGACACAGACTGAACAATTCCTTGAACTTTTTGTGCAAACCAATTAAGTACTGAGCCAGTGAACTGTTTGTACAGACTAAAAATCCTGTATTTGAGCAATTGAAATTTGTTATCATAAAATGGATGTAATAAATTGTAATTGAACTTAGTGAGTTGCAAATTTGGTCTCAAATAATGCTGCTTTCACCATTGCACCATCCTTGCTCCCCAAAATAGACACTGTTTACACATGAAAGAACTTTCCCAGCAAGATCCGCACCCCATACCCCGGGCAAAGTGGAGCAGTAAACTAGGCCTTCCTTTTTAATGAACTGGCAAATTTTCTACTCTGTGAGGCAATTTCTTTTCTATAAACCTCTCTTTTGCAACTAAAGCAACTTTAAAATTCACAAACGCTCGACATCGACATAAAATCTATCTTCTTCAGAAGTTCCAGCAGTTCTTCTCACAAATTAAACTTTTACGAATATCAACAGCTATCATGTTGTCTTTCTATTGCAGTCAAATGACGTACTTTAATCTTGATCATTTAAGAGATTATTTCAGGTATTTCCCATGACACTATTTTGAAAAACCAAAAGGAGGTATGTGCTGATGTTGTTGTAGTGCTCTGATTTGTTCCTCATCTCCAGAGGACGTTGTGCATATTCACGCAGTACATTTGGATCCATTTTGAAACGAAAAATAAATTTATGGTTATGGGAGTGACTACTACACGTCAGCCCATAGAAGTCTTTGGTGACATGACAAATGTGGGATGATACGTGACTATTCAGGCTGGCGATGCATCATAGGAGTGTTTCTAGGACACCGTCTTCCTAACGCAACTTATTTTACCCCTTAGGATTGTTGGTGCATCTATTCAAATGTTTTTGCATAAAAAATTTAATTGGAGAAGAATTTCCATAAAACTTGATGGGTTACAATTTGCTTGAAATATCGATCGCATGAGAAGCTAAACCTAAGACGTTTGATGAAGAATCGCATAAAAAGCTTCATCGAAAAAAAATTAATGACATGAGATTGGGTATTAAAATAATCGATATGCACCTTGTCTGCGAACGAGGCGAGTACAACAGCGCTGTATGGTGATTTAACAAGGTGTGAATGATGGGCCCTATTTTCTGTGGTTTTACCAAAGATAGGTTTCGAAATTAATACTGAACGAGAGGTTACATGGTAATTTTGACACTGATAACGCGCCATAGTCGAGAATTTAAAATGGACGCCACTTAATGCGCAGATTGTATCGTACATTTAATGTCTGCTTGCAAGGGTAAGAGTAGCTTTGTTTTCCAGAGTCTCAATGTTTTCCGAGACGAAAATTGCGCGAAACTTTGAGAATCGAGGGAAACAAATTTAACTGTTTCCCTCGCAAGCAAACATCAACGCTTCGTTATACATCCAAAGCACGGAAATGATAAGCAGGCAAACGAAAGCGTTTGCAACACTAAAATATTTGGAACCTTATTTGGAACAACGAGGAAGTAGTCGATTACATAAATGAACCTATATTTCTAGCTATAGCTATCTAGGCAGTCAGGACAGCAACACCGAGGAATAAGTCCATTACAAAAATGAACCTATATCTCTAGCAATAATTTCGTAGATGGCTGGATGTACTTAATGTCTCCTACAGCACCATAACTCGACTACCGCACAAAATTTGTGATCAGTGCAGCGTTAAATCCCAAGTGAAAACTTCCTCTTCTCTGACAACGCAAATTTTCCGAATTTTTAAACGCACAAACCGAGCTATCATTCTACTCATTAAAGAATTTGTTTTGCCACGTCCTCGTTACCATCGTAGTTTACTTAGAGTTCACATAATTTCTTGTAAAACACTGCAAGTTTACCTTCAATCGTATTTTCGGAGTCCTGATGCCCACCAGTCAATGTCGTCTTTCAATAAAGTAGGAATGAAACGAAAAACAAATTTATGGTTATTGAGTGACTATTACACGGCAGCCCATAGAAGTCTCTAGTAATATGACAAATGTGGGATGATACGTGACTATTCAGGCTGGCGATGCATCATAGGAGTGTTTCTAGGACACTGTCTTCTTAACGCAACATATTTTACCCCTTAGGATTGTTGGTGCATCTATTCAAATGTTTTTGCATAAAAAATTTAATTGGAGAAGAATTTCCATAAAACTTGATGGGTTACAATTTGCTTGAAATATCGATCGCATGAGAAGCTAAACCTAAGACGTTTGATGAAGAATCGCATAAAAAGCTTCATCGAAAAAAAATTAATGACATGAGATTGGGTATTAAAATAATCGATATGCACCTTGTCTGCGAACGAGGCGAGTACAACAGCGCTGTATGGTGATTTAACAAGGTGTGAATGATGGGCCCTATTTTCTGTGGTTTTACCAAAGATAGGTTTCGAAATTAATACTGAACGAGAGGTTACATGGTAATTTTGACACTGATAACGCGCCATAGTCGAGAATTTAAAATGGACGCCACTTAATGCGCAGATTGTATCGTACATTTAATGTCTGCTTGCAAGGGTAAGAGTAGCTTTGTTTTCCAGAGTCTCAATGTTTTCCGAGACGAAAATTGCGCGAAACTTTGAGAATCGAGGGAAACAAATTTAACTGTTTCCCTCGCAAGCAAACATCAACGCTTCGTTATACATCCAAAGCACGGAAATGATAAGCAGGCAAACGAAAGCGTTTGCAACACTAAAATATTTGGAACCTTATTTGGAACAACGAGGAAGTAGTCGATTACATAAATGAACCTATATTTCTAGCTATAGCTATCTAGGCAGTCAGGACAGCAACACCTTGGAATACGTCCATTACAAAAATGAACCTATATCTCTAGCAATAATTTCGCAGATGGCTGGATGTACTTAATGTCTCCTACAGCACCATAACTCGACTACCGCACAAAATTTGTGATCAGTGCAGCGTTAAATCCTTAGTGAAAACTTCCTCTTCTCTGACGACGCAAATTTCCCGAATTTTTAAACGCGCAAACCGAGCTATCATTCTACTCATTAAAGAATTTGTTTTGCCACGTCCTCGTTATCATCGTGGTTTACTTAGAGTTCACATAATTTCTTGTAAAACACTGCAAATTTACCTTCAATCGTATTTTCGGAGTCCTGATGCCCACCAGTCAATGTCGTCTTTCAATAAAGTAGGAAGCACTGTTTTTCAACCTCAGGCCACTCTATTGTGTTTTGGAGAAATAGTGGAAAGCTAGCGTCAAAATGGTTGGAATCGTCGAGAAGTTCAAGGAAGCAAGAAATCACACCCATACCGTTCTGATCACATGTTATGCCAATCCGGGACATTGGTTGGTTTCAAATGTCGCTCGGGATCCAATCATATATTTCGATCGGGTTACAGGTTAATTTAAGCAGAGCCTGAGATTAGCGAGGGAAACTGCGTGTATATATAACAATGCTATCTTAAAAAAGAATTTCATCTTACCACGAGGTTTTATTTAGTTACATGGGGTGTTTATTCTTTGTTTTGTGATTCTGTTGTGACTGTGCTCGGCACAGTTGACTAGATCTGAAATAGTGAAAATTGTTAATATTGAAGCGGAAAGAAAATAGCCAACACCTACATGCTATTTATATAACATCACGTTAGCTACAACAGGTGAGATTTTGCTCCCACGATATTTTGAGAGGCAGTCCAGCGGAAACTGGTAGGCGCATGCTCAGTTGTATCCAAAATGGTGTACGGTAACGGTAAACGGTACGTAACGATTATGCCCAATTAAATAGATTTTCTTCAGCCGACACTGGATGTAGACATTTTGTTTTTCTATTTTTCATATGCAGCATTCAGTATACTTTTTTACTTCCCAACAAATAACGTAAAAGTTATAAATTATCTTATCGCTTCTTCCCTACCCATCTTGGGTCTATGTTTTTGCACCAATTGCTCGCCTGGTTGCTTTTTTCGAAACGGTGAACAGATTCCCTCATTTTGGGAGTTCTTTTGTTTGGATTTGCGCGAGAATTTCGCCGCATTTAAAGCTTAATGCTTGCCCCTCCCCCACCCCCTCCCGCTCATACTTAAACGAAGAAAAGTAAGCAGTTTTAGGAGAAAAAAATCCCCGCTCCAAACTATGAGAAATAGATCCAAAAACAGGCTATTACGAGTGGACAACCTTCGAAGGAAAGAATGCGAAGACCATCTTTTGGACTCGTTTGTTACTCAAGGAGAGATTGAAGGATTTATAGTGGCACTTGATGGCAACTTACAGAGAAAATATGAGAAGTTATTGTAGTTATCAGGAGTTGTATTTTCCAGCGTGAAACCTCGAAAGATACCTTATATTTTGGTAATGTTAAGTGTATTGAGATTCGATCATCATTTCTAGAACACTCCTTATTGTTAAGTTATCGTGCATGCTGCTACCCAGCTTAAAAGTTATGACCTCACTTACTTACTAAGCTTGTGTCAAAAGATAAAATTGGCATCTAGCAAGAATCTTCACTAAAGGTGTTTTTTTTTTTTTTACTTATTGGAACGATGAAAATGAATAGAAATAATATATTAGCACAAGCCACTCAGTAAAAATTATAATAAGCCAGTTTATCATTTCTTATTCCTTTCGGCGGTCGTATCTTACAGGTATAATTTAGCACGCTCGACATCTCTTTTACTTAGAGGTGACTTCAGGTGTCAACATGCAGTACTTTTCATCTTCCGCACTGAATTTGTAATCAGATAACTTATACGGCTAGCACGAAGCTCTTTTAGGGGCGGTACCTTGGGTACGCCCTTTCTTCTCCGAATGTTCTGTTTATTCTGCCGATATGTGGCAGTCTTCAAAGACTATTTTCTCTTAAGATATCTTTTCAAGTATGATTTTAATTCTGTTAGTAAGTTCATTATAGTTTTTATATTGTCAATCCTGTTTTTGTTTCGCTCGACCTTGACCGTAAGGTAGAAGGTCAATTTATAAAGCGTAAATATCGCGAAGGTATCTACTTAGTATGTGAACTCCGCTCTGCGTAGTTTAGCGTGATTCACCAGTTAAGTGTACAAGCATGACGAAGGTTAGAGATTGACAGCTCAGTAAGCGTCACCTTTATAAGCGGTGACCCACACTTCCCTTGAGAGATCAGAGCTAGTCCCCGTTGTAATAACCTGGGTAAGAAAAGAGAGAATAAAAGAAATAGTCAACTGAACGACGAGTTAGGACATAACTTCTAACACTTGCATACTGAGGGATATCCACCATCTTGTCTTGGATTGTTGGTAATGATAAGTAAAATTGATCCTTATGAGAACGCTGCGAGGGAAAAGGCACGTGTTTTTAGTAAGATTGCTCATTTCTTGTTTTTCAGTCTCTAGCGCAGTTTAGTGCAGCGGGTTATATAACGGCTAGAAAACTTTAATTTTCTTTATTACCCCCTAAGGAAAGGAATAATCCATAATCACCTGGTGTAAATATCGAGATTGCGAAAGATCGTTCATGGGCCCTTTACTGTTTATTTTGTAATTCACACCGTGGAAGTTTGACATTATCTTTCTACTTTATCGTCATTTCTCTACATCAAAAAAAAAAGAATACCTGAAATATGAGTTTTACTGCTCCCTCACTTCAGTTTAGGTTGAAGACTTTTAATCATCAGTGGATTCACCAGTAGAAGGTGAAAGCCAGTCTCTATGCATTAGGTAATATATAGATTTAGCCAAGCTTAAAAGCGGAGCTCTTGTTAGTTTATTTTCTAACCCCTCATTATAATAAAAACTGTAATAAAGCTCTCCATCATTGGCTATAAAAGAGTTTCCTCAAGGGGATTAAGAGACCAGTCGGGGGGGGTGGGGAGGGAAGGGAAGAATTGGCGAGATCTGGAACCTGGGGACGACGTTTTCACAATCTTCAAGCAGCTGAGGACCTTCGTTGTCGTTCCTGATGTTTTGAGCAGAAAAAAAATTAAGTGGATATCCTTTTTTTAAGTGAAAGTATTAACAAAAAATGTTTGTGAACATAATAGCATGATAGATGAATAAATTAAACTTGCTCATAAGAAATTTGTAGATTTTAAAGCTCTCATAGGACGGATGAATCGATAAAATCTTCTGTCATTCCTCTCTCCTATTCCCCGTGCCCTTTTCATCTTACATGAGTCGTCATAGCCAGCCCACGCAAATGGAAACCATCCATCAAAAGGAATGATCAGATTGATATTCAAAATACCTCACAAAAGAAAAGCTTATCTATGAAACATATTCATTCTGCATTCTGAGAAGATATGTTTGAGCCGCCATCAGCAGAGAGTAAGATCTTAGGACATAATTTTTAAAACCTCAAAGTACACAAAATATACCAGTTACCTCTCACAATTACAAAAGAAATGTTATACTAACGATTAGCATCTTTTAACGAGGCGAAACCAGACACCAAGCCACCTCAGAGCGTTATGAAACTGAGCCAGAGAAATTTTTGACGACAACTGATAACTTGTCAACAAAAAGTCGGAAACTGACTTCAGACTAAAGCAAGCTACCACAATTTTTGTTCATTTGGGGGCTGTAGGGGATGTCCGCTTGCAGAAAGCCTTTTACATACATTTATGATGAAACTGCGTGCTCTATCGGCAAATAGTTCGCTTTCTTTTTTCTCAGTTTCATTTTGTCTCGGCTGCTTAGAGAAGTTGAGTCAGAGACAAGGATTTACCCCATATTAAGTCCTGTTCTTCTTTCTGGAAGAACTGCAAAGCAAGAAAATAATCTCTTGCTGCAAATTCCATTGCGCTCGTGGCTTTGCTTCTATTCCTTGTCATTGGCTTAGAAACATCTCGCCACCTTCTCATCGAATCAAATGAAAAAGTGAGATATTGTGTTCCTCTGTCACCACTCTTTAGTCAATGCTGATAGTTATGGTATGCAGGACCTAATTAATATATGACCTAATTGGCGATCGAGTTCTTTGTGGCTCATTGGCAAAGCATCCGAACGCGAGACCAAAAACATAAAGACTAAAATCTTCGAGGGGGAATTTGCTCTTGACAGTCCCCGAAATGTTCGGTGCCACAAGCTCATGAAACTTTAATTATTCTTTCAACCATTGTTATTAGCCGTTGCGACTATTTCACAAACACTCCTGAATTGATCTCGGCCAGAATTGTTTTTATTTCTTAACAAAAGGCAGAGAGTACTTTGATCCGCGATTAACACTCTAGACATTATATTTCTTTCCTCGAGGTCCCCTCTTCTATTCGCTCTCTCATCTTTTGAGTACATAATATTTAAACTGTTCATAAACTTGGCAAAATAAATGCGGCAGATAAAAGCATTGCAAATGATAGGCTGTTATTTAACAAAGCTGACTTAGGGGAAATCATCGTGGGAGAGTCAGAGTTTGTCGCAGTCAAACGCATAGCTCGTGAATAAACACCCTTAGCACTAAGCACATTGGGGATCTCCCCAATACTCGTAAAAAACTTTCGATCGTAGCTCAAGGTCCACTTCCGTTTAGAATATCATATCTTCAGAGTACTTCGTGTGCATAATTTTCATAACCTTAGCTAGATTCGACTGATTTGACAGATTTGTCAAAGAATTGAAAATTATTCAATTAAGTAGATAGTAGCTGTAGTAAATATTTACCTACGGCTCGGTAAGTATTCACCACTTTTACCGACATAAGGGTGAATAATGCTCGAATATACCAACCGAGAACTAGAAATTTTTTGTAGTCAGTGCTGAGAAAAACGATTATAATGGAGATTTACTCTCATCGGCTGCTTGGAGATAAATGGTACTCGCGAACATCTCCGAGACAGTAAATTTGCACTCGCGAAAAGCACCATGCCTGTGTGGTTTTAACAAACAAATTCTTTTGGGGCGTACTGCCTCAAGAATTATTTCATCGAAAAGATATTGTTAAACAATCCCTCTAGGAGGCCTTCCACTCAGTTATTAAGTTATTACAATTGTCTGTCAACTTATTAAATTAGAAGGATCAGTGCGTACATGTGTAGAGGCTGTTTATTACAAAACGTACTACAGAGGAAAATGAGTTGAGTATCAGAAATGCGTTCCACTCTTTTGAATCGTTTGAAATTAATTAGCGGATGACCAAAATAATAATCAATTAATCTAGCGACAAATATTTATAATCACGCTTCGTGGATATATTTTATCCACCTAGACCATTAACTTAGACTTTTCAAATCACTACGTGATGTGCGGCAAATTAACTGATTAAACTAATAGCAAATATTTAATTGCACGGTCAACAACACGGCCAACAGCTCTTTTTTTTGGGGGGAAGATACGAACAAATTCAATGTCTCGATCTGTCCTACAATCTAATTTGGACATTTTTCGGCGAAAAAAAAACAAGTATGTTTATCTAAAGTTGAACTAATTAAAAAGTTATTTCGAAAATATCATTTAATTGTAAATAAAAAGAAGCATACTAAAACAAATGATATTGGGACGCAAGGTATTTTGAACTCTCTCTCTCAAGAAGGATGGATCGGAAAAAACTTTTGCAGACATTTGCGCTGTCGTACCTCCTTTTTTTTCAGCTTGTGATCGGCACAGATGAACTAAAGGAAAGAGTAAGTTACTTAAAGCCATGTAAAGTATTCATTTTTGTAGAAACGTTTTTGAGTCAGGCACAAATTTAACTTCGACATTCGAGTCGTGGTAAGAACGGGCTGTTCGGATCAGGATGTGGCGAGAAATTCTTTCAAAACTGTATGAAAATTTCCACTATTGTCGGGAGTTCACTTGTAAGGACTTATTTTTTCAGGTGTTATTAACAGGTCAAATATATAGACTTAATTCACCGCAGTTACAGAGTTACAAAGTTATTCGTCTCTTGGAGAAGTGATCGTCGATCACAAGTCATCCAAGGAGTGTCTCTTGGGTTTCTTCAGAGAGTGGCATGTAAAGTCGCAATTAAATGTTTTACAATTGCAGGAGATAAGGGAAAAAGGCTGTCCAGTAAAAGCAGGCCCAGCAGGTCGAGATGGATTACCGGGACGAGATGGAGCACCAGGACGGGATGGACTGCCGGGACGGGATGGTGTACCTGGACCCAACGGGGAAGTGGGACCACCAGGGCCAGCGGGAATCCAAGGAGAGCCTGGGACCCAAAGGAGATGGAAACAGTGTTTTTGGAACCACATCAATTCTGAGACTGATAATGGAAAAGTTCTGGTATGTATTCCGAGAAGGCAAATAGTTGGTGCTCACTCTTACAGTAGAGAAGGTGGAGGGGGATATATAGCAGTCATCATTGTCAAGATTGAACAGGAAGACGAAAAAAGAGATATTTACTGCATCAATGCATCTAATAAATTGTTTTGAACCTTTCCTTTTAAGGAATGTCCGTTTACCAAGGCTGCCCCAAACACATACCTCCGTGTTGTTTACATAGGCAACCTTCGCATCGCCGGTTGCAAACACTGTTGCATGAGATGGTTTTTAACCTTCAACGACATCGAATGCAAGGCTCCCGCTGCTATTGATGCTGTTGTCTACCAGAATGTCGACCTGAATATCCATCGCCCCGCCAACGTAGAGGGCTACTGCACAGGAATCGGCAAAGGCCTCGTGCGTGTTGGCCTGCACGTCGGTCAGTGCCATGGTTTTGGTATTTTCAACGCTTACACCGGCTGGAATTCAGTAAGCAGGATCATTATTGAAGAGATTGAGCCTCCTGTTGCTTAAATAGGCAGCAGTGCTCTTTCCACCCGCTAGTTCTTGATTTATCATAGGGGCAGTCGAATGTTGAATTGCAACTGCCGGGTAGTTAGGCTCACTGTGTTAAGGGTGTCTTAACTGTATTGGGTGGAACTCATCACAAAACATGGAAATAAACCTGCGAAGAAACTTAATTTTGGTCCATGTGTTCTTTTTATCATTTTGATGAAACATAGCTGTACATTGGGAAACATTTCCACTTTGGGAAGACAGACATTATTGCTCATTTTCCCACTTTGTATGACAATCCGCGGTGTTATAAGTATGTGGCGTCCTCATGTAGGCGTAACTTGATTGAATAAACGTGACATAATCGATTCGGGAGGAAATGGGTCCCTTTCATTCATAGAATAACATTTCTCCCAAAAAAGCCGTGGCCAAATGATTTATCAGACAGAATATTGAATATTAAACGAGCTGAAAGTATTCTATGTGACTTTGCTATCACATATCCACCCAAGTTTACTCAATTGAGCAAATTGCAGATGTTTGAAAGTAAAGCATTCTCAGTGAAAGTCCTCTGAATAATTTCTTGGTTTTCAGTATGAAATACATTATCGAATGGAGTGAGAGAGACTGCCTCACTGTGTATAATAACAACTGCATGCTAAATTCCAAAAAAAATTAGGAGGCAAATGCTGCCATATTAGATTTGCCATAGTTTCAAGTTGTCCCTGGTACTCTTAAAAGACTTAAGTTCCTTGCTTTAGGTTTACTCTCCCATCGAATCTCTTATATTCTTAGTACCTCATAATTCCCACGTTCAAAACCTTGGCTGAAAAGGTTCGGCAAATAAAAGCGTATAGTCAAATATTACCCACCGAAGTAGAAGTGGGTAGAGGTGGATATTTACCTTACGGCTTGGTAAACATTAACCACTTTCACAGACACTAGAGTGAGTTATTATTTTCGAATATACCTCACAAGAAAAGTGTAAAGAAAAATTATCGGAACACGAACTCTTGATTAGGCATCTCTGAAATAGCCAATCAGCGCGCGCTAAAAGCACCATACCTGCGTGGTATACACAAACAAATTTTGTCTAACAGGTCGAGCCGCCCCACGCGTTCTTTTATCCACTGAAAAACATTATTAAAAATCCCTCTATGAGGCCTTCCACTCCGTAAATAAGTGTTTACAGTTGTCTGTCTACTAATTAAACCAGAAATGATCGATGCATACAAGTGCAGAGACTGTTTATTACATAACGTACTACAGGGGGAAATGAGTTGAATTAAAAGTCTACAGCACAGGAATCGCCAGAGGCTGGGTGCGTGTTGGTTTGTACGTCGGTCAGTGTCATAGTTTTGGTATTTTCAATGTCCACACCGGCTGGCATTCAGTCAGTAGAATCATCATTGAGAAGATTGAGCCCCCTGTTGCTTTAATAGGCAGTGCTCTTTCCACCCAAGCGTATAGTTCTTGATTCATTATAAGCTCAACTTATTTTATATTGTAACCGTGGATTAGTCAGGTACAAACGCTGTCTCGATTAAACAGGGTGGAGGTCACGCCAAAATGTTACATTAAATCTGCGAATAAACTTATGTTTGGTCCATCAGCCTTTTATACGATTACAACATAATATGCAAAAAGTATCTTTGAGAATAGATTAGCACAATAGTTCATGATGATTTTAGATATATGAAAATTCATATATTGGCACTGCGGTGGAGAGATGAAATTAAGAGATCCTCGCAGCTAAGAACACTACTGAAACGAGTAGTTGTAAATAGGACCTGAAAAAAATTCAGGCCCGTACGCTGCACCGGTATCGCAGAGGTCATGGGTTCAAATCCCGTACGGGCCTGAATTTTTTTCAGGTCCTATTTACAATTAATCGTTTCAGTAGTGTTCTTAGCTGCGAGGATCTCTTAATTTCAGCAATAGTTCATACTTACTCCTTACATGACGCACCGCGGATTGAATAAATGTGACATATCCTGGACGCAATATGTCCCCTAAACCAAATAATGTTCTCTCTAATTAGCCATGGCTCAAGTATGTTTCAGTATTTGGTCAATGAACGAGCTAAAATCTTACTTTTGTTTACAATCAGGTGAATCTGTAATCAAGTACTGCGACGGCAAATCATAGAGTGTGCAACAGTCATTAAGCGAGTTTCCGTGGGACTGTTGTGGAAAAAGTCGTGTTTTTAATATAGTAAAATCGACGCAAAGTCTCTTCTGCGTACTGTTGTGGTGGGGCAATTGTCACTCTTCCTTGACATTTTCCTAACTTATATTAATATACATTAACCAGGAGCCCATTACTTCTCCTGACATCAACTAACTCTATTGAGCACTTGTAAATCAAGGCTGACTTTCAAAAATGGCGGCATGGCAAGATTAACTCATTATTTTTTGAGCACGTGGGACGGTATGGCGCCCCTGGACCCAAGGGGAAGTGGGACCACCAGGGTCGCCGGAGCCTGGGAACCAGAGGAGATGGAAACAGTGTTTTTGTAGCCACATGAGTTTAGACATTGATGTTGGACGAGTTGTGGTATTTATTCCAAGAAGGCAAATCGTTGGTGCTCACTCAAACAGCGGAAGAATAGGGAAGGGGATAGAAGGTCGCCCTTGTCAAAATTTGGAAGGGAAGAAAAGCTATTGTATCTGCAAGGTTAATTCATTTTATCACTTTTTAAAATCTTTTTCAAAGAAATGTCAGTTCAAAACCTCCCCGAACACATTCTTTCATGTAGTTGTAATGGGCATTCGCACAGCAGGCATTCGCATGGCCATTCGCACAGCAGGCATTCGCATGGCCATTCGCACAGCGGTTATATATAAACTGTTGCATGGGATGGTTTTTCAATCAATGACATCGTATGCGGCATACCTGCTGTCATTGATGCCGTTGTGTACCAGAGTGTCGATCTCTACATCCATCGCTCGGCCAGTTTAGAAGGCTAATGCACTAAAATGGGCAAAGAACTGGTCGGTTAGTGTTGTAGCTATGCCATTTTCAACGCTTACTCCGGATGGAATTCAGTCAGCAGGATCATTATTGAGGGGTTGAGCTCCCAGTTGCTTACATCGCCTACGTTTTTTTTTTACCCAGGGGCATAGTTCTTGATTCATTATTAGGGCAGTTTATGTTGCATTGTAACCAGGGATTAGTTAGGCCCACTGCCTAATTGTACAGCATGAAAGTCACGAGAATATGTAAAAATAAACCTGCAAAAGATTTAAGTTTGGTCCAACGTTTGGTCTGATATGATCACTAAATCCTATCCTAAGGTATCACTATAAGACAGGTCGAAATAAAGTCCTCTTTTCACATACGTATCTGGCGTATTTCATACCCGTAAGATTGATTGAATTTGATGTATTCTAGACGCATTATGTCCCTTGGGTTCATGAAGTAATTTTCCTTTTGTTACCCATAAGCCCTCAAGGTGATTATAGAGTCAGTCAAAAGAGGTTTTTTCCTTCAAACGTCCACTGTATAGTGTTCTCAACTGAATTCGTTGAAAGTTGGGCTTTCCGTGTGAGGTTTCTCTTTAATTTCTCTGCCTTCGTTGTGAAGAGCATTGTTAGAAAAAGTGAGAGAGAGGACCTTCTTCTGAATGATAACAACTGAAAGCTGAGTTGGAAAAGTCAGGTGGCAAATGCCAGCAAACTAGACATTTTCAAAATTGCAGAGGATTCTCGGCCAGTCAATCTCGCAACCAAAATTTCCCTGTACATACCTTTATTCCAATAATAATCTGTTTTAATTTATTTTAAATGCGCGTTCCTGCAGAGCGACTATTTTGAGAACAACAGCTGATTGGTTTGTGGCTCTGTGGTGAAATTTAGTGTGTGAGAGTTGGCAGCTTGTGGATTGTGGTTTATGACGTTCACTATGATGACGTGGTGACATTTTTTGGTCAAGACGATAAAAACACAAGCTAAGAAAGCGTAACCTCTGAGCGCTACTCTTGAAGCCTGAAATTTTCTTCCCCTTTGTTCCATTTTCCAGAATAAAGAAAGCGAACCGGCTCGATCTTGATTTTTTTTTCATAATTTCGATATTTATGCTCATAATTGCTGACTTCTATACTTCATTAGCTATGTGACTTTTTACCTCTACCCACTCTTCCTCTTTACCTCGAGGACCTCGACCTTTACCCTCGACCTACACAGAGACTCCTCCAATTTGGTAGAGAATTAGATAGCGGATCACTGTTTGCAAGTCTAAGCAACAGTCAGGCGCGATTTCTTATCGAATTACGCAACTGTGTCCCACAAATTTATTAAGCTTGGTGTTTAAATGGTGTATCAAACGTAGAAGTATTTTGAGAGGAATCAATCTGAAACACCCACTTAAGTGGCAATAGAGTGATTTCCGACGCTTGATAATTCATAACTAAAGGTACGGGAAAAAGGGCTGGATCGATCTCGCTACCGAAAAATTGATTTCTAACCTTGATATTTTTCTAAATGACACAGGCTTGCATCTAGCTTAATTCAGTTAGCTTAATTACCTATGTGAATTGGTGGAGAATTTAGTAGATGACTTTGTTTTACATGACGTTTGCAGACTTTGCAAGAAATTAAAAGAACACAATAGCAGATGTTAAGCCAGCCAAAACTACAGTTACGCACAATTTTTGGTTGAATCATACATCTGTATGACTATAAATGAAAATACTAAGGTAAGGATCGAATGGTAAAGCAAACAGTAGCAGAATTCAACGGGAACCCGCCCCAATGCCGTCATTTGATTCTTCTGTTGCCACTTGCCGGCTCGCTTCAGTTCCGAAATTTAACTTTCAATTATCGGAAAAAAGCTAGAAAGAAGTCCCGGAAAAGGTCGAACATAGTACAATTGGCAGATGGCGTGACAGCTTTAGCTCAGCTCTACGCTCTATACTCTCATAGAGCACGCTCTTTCAATCAATGACAGCGCGCGTTATATCCGAACTTTATTATAATTGAATATATGCACATTAATATACCTTAAATCCAAGATCAGTCTCTTTTTACTACTAGCTTGAACGGAAACACTCAACGGATTGATAATATCCGGAGGAGAGAATATTTCCTCGAAGCGATTGTCACATAAGAGCTCCGGAACAGCCTCAGTAACAAAACCCGGATCTGCCGATTCCTTGAATTATTTCAAAAAAACACTTAAAGACATAATTAATTCGCCAAGCCTTTTTTGATTTGTAAATATATTTCTATTTAATTTCCATGCTTATATATGTAGTTGTTAGATTTTTTAGTGTTTTTTAATACATTTTGTGATATTGTTAAGCGCCTAGAGCAAGTAGTGATATAGACGCTTTATGAATAAAGTTATTATTAGTTATTATTATTATTTTAGGGCGGATGAATTGTTCTTCTAATGGTGAGGTGGCAGCGTAGAAATAAAGGGAATCCTATAACCGTCCCTGATAACGCTCAAGATAAAATTTGGTGCTCCGATGGAATGCTAAAACGGAATGGATTTGATCAACTTCCCTTTTACAGAAATCTGTGGGACATCGGAGTCATAGCTGCCACTAGCACCTGGTGATTCAAGCTCGCAATTCTCAGAATCTTGGACAAGACCTTGACATGAAAGATATTCCGAATCAAACAAAGGGTTTATAACAGATACGTCACTCTTACTTTGTTCGTCGACGAATGAATTTTTTAGTCATCCACTATCAAGATTACCTTTAGCGGAACCTGAACAAGCAGTCTGGTTACATTCGGACCTCCAATGACCAAATTTACCACAAGCGAAACAATTGGGCACGCCAGGAACCCAGATGAAGCTCTTTGGCTCGGTGGAGTGAAACGTGAACTTGAAGGGCGGAAAACTGAGGAAACTTGCTTAGTCTTTCTCAGCTCTCTCTTCGGCGCGACGTATCTTCTTTCCGTCATCTTCATCTTCTGCCAACTCGTGCTAAGAATTTTCTTCGAACATTTTCCAGCCAAATTGAGATTCATCTGCTAATAAAATTAACTTCCGTCTATTTGCGAGGAGTAACGTACCTTCTAATAACGACTCCTTAGCTTTCTTCACTGCATTCGTTTCGAGGTATGCCTTCGCTTCGTCTAAGGAATCCTGCGGTTTTAAATAAAAACATGTATTGAATTTCGTTTCTTTTGCGCTTAAAGGACTGCAGTTCTTCTCTTCTTCACTTCTTGATTTGTCTAAGTTGTTCGTCAGCAGCTTCGGCGTTACCTCTATTTAAATTTTCGGCAGAATCGGTTTCTAATTTAGAAATTTGAGTCAGCAATACTCTATTGTTCTCGGCTAAAGAATTGCCGATAAAATCTTGTACTTCTTTTGGGAAATGGCAAACTGCTATCGAGTAAATACAGAAGACTCAATAAAGAAAGTGCTCAATTTTCCCGCGAAACGCCTAAATATATGAAAATCATATATGTGCACTGCGTTTGAGGAAACAACCACTTCTATCCGTGCACATATATGATTTTCGTATATTTACAGTCATTATTCACCGCTTGGAAGGTTTATTTGGATCCAACATAACAATCGCAGAGGTCATGAGTTCAAATCCCGTACGGGCCTGAATTTCTTCCAGGTCTTATTTCAACCACTAGTTTAGTGGTGTTCATAACTCTTTGTGAAAATAAATCTGCAAAGAAACTTATTTTGGTCTATTTGTCGTTTTTTATTATTATTATTATCTTTTAAAAATTTTTCTTTTCAAGCCAGATTGACAATAACAGCCCATTCTCTCTCTCTGCATGAGAATCCGCGCAATAATATGCTGTAAGCGTACTGCTGGACACAATATGTCCCTTACATGATATATCACAACTCGAACAGCCTTCCTCACAGTATGCCCCGAGCTCGCAACAAGACCAAAAACATTTCTCTATTTCAAAATGTAGTACGCAACATCCGATTTAATGATTAGGAAACAATCGAAACACTCAAAATTGGTTTTAAATTACCGAAAAGCTAAATATCTTGAGCTATTCGAAAAAAACACTGAGCTGTTGCCAGCAGAAGAAAATATTTTTAAGCGGATATGCTTGTCATAAGTGAAATTGCTAATAAAAAAATGTTTGTGAACATAATAGCATGATAGATGAAATAAAGTTAACTTATTCAAAAGAAATTGGTAAATCTTAAGGCTCTCTTTGGAAGGATGAATCGATTAAATCTTCTGTAGTTCCTATCTCTTGTTCCCTGTGCTCTTTTCATCTTACATGAATCGTCAACGCCAACCCACGCGAATGGTCAGATTGATATTCAAAATACCACACATAAGAAAAGCTTGTCTATGAAACATATTCATTCTGCATTCTGAAAAGATATGAATGAGCCACCATCAGCAGAGAGTACGATCTTAGGACACAATTTTTAAAACCTCAAAGCACACAAAATGTACCAGTTACCTCTCACAATTACAAAGAAATGTTATACTAACGATCAGCATCTTTTCCGGAGGCGAAACCAGACACCAAGTCATTTCAGAGCGTCATGAAACTGAGCCAGACAAATTATTGACGACAACTGATAACTCGTCAACAAAAAGTCGGAAACTGACTTCAAACTAAAGCAAGCTACCACAATTTTTGTTAAAGTGGGGGTTGTAAGGGATGTCCGCTTGTAGAATGCCTTTTACATACATTTATAATGAAACTGCATGCAAGTAGTTCGCTTTCTTTTTTCTCAACGTTTTATTTAGTTGTCTCGGCGTAGGAAAGTTGAGTCAGAGATAAGGATTTACCCCATATTAATTTTAAGCCCTGTTCCTCTCGCTAGTACTACAAAGCAAGAAAATAATCTTTTGCTGCAAAGTCCATTGCGCTTGTGGCTTTGCTCAAATTCACTATTCCTTGTCATTGGTTTAGAAACATCTCGCCACCTTCTCAGCCAATCAAATGGGAAAGTGAGAAAAATTCTGAGATGGACACTCGCTTGAGTTTGTTTCAGATCTCATGGGCTTTTTGTGTTCCTTAGTCACCACTCTTTGGTCAACGCTCACAGTTATGGTATGCAGGACCTGAATAGTGTATGATCTAATTGGTGATCGAGTTCTTTGTGGCTCATTAGCAAAGCATCCGAACGCGAGACCAGAAGCACTAAGACTCAAATCTTTGAGGGGGGATTTTCTCTCGACAGCCTCCGAATTGTTCGGTGCCACAAGCTTATGAAACTTTAATTAATCTTTCACCCATTGTTAGTTATTAGCCGTTGCGACTATTTCACAAACATTATTTAACAATAGGTAGAGAGTACTTTGATCCGCGATTAACACTCCGGATTGTTTATTTCTTTCCTCGAGGTGCCCTCTTCTATTCGCTCTCTCATCTTTTGAGTACATAATATTTAAACTGTTCATAAACTTGGCAAAATAAATTCTGCAGATAAAAGCAATGCAAATGATCGGCTATTATTTAACAAAGCTGACTTAAAGGATATCATCGTGGGAGAGTCAGAGTTGGTTGCAGTCAAACGCATAGCACGTAAATCGTCTGTTCGGCAGTATAGCAGTCGAAACATCGCGATCAATACACGATTGATTAATCTGACTCCTAAATCCTAAGACAAGCGATTGAATGTTCATTTATCTTTTTTTTTTTAATTTTTAAATTTTTTATATATTTACAATCGATACGATTGATCGTTGAGATTATCTCATAAACCCCCTCTTGGCTAATCTGACGTTGTTTCGGATTAAGCGCACTAAGGATCTTCCCGATACTCGAAAAAGCTTTAGGTACAACTCCTACCGTATGTCTCATCATCAGAGTACATCGTATGCATCACTTTCATAACCTTGGCTAGAATCAAGAGATTTGACAGACTCGTCATGCAATTAAAAACTATTCAATAAAGTATATGTGAGTTGTGGTAAATATTTACCATACTGCCTCACGGATTGGTAAGTATTCATCACTTTCACCTTCATTAGGGTGAATTATGCTCTTCGAATATACCAACCGAGAACTAGAAATCTGCTTAAGTCAGTGCTGAGAAAAATGATCGGAAAAGCGATTTACTCTCATCAGTTGGTTGGAGATAAATAGTACTCGCGATCATCTCCGAGACTCTTGATCGGTGAGTACAAGTGCAGAGACTGTTTATCACATGCGATCTATTTCCACTACAGGACACCTCGTTGAATTATTCCATCCACTTAAAACATGAAGTTAAATTTAGGAATTTAGTACGTGATATGCAGCAAATAAACTGTTTAAACTAACGATTAAAATATTTAATTGCATGGTGAACAACACAGCCAACGGCTCTTCTTTTTGGGGGGCGGGGAACAATCCAATTTGGACATTTTTCAGCGAAAAATAAAATAAAAGCATCCGGTATGTTTATCTAAAGTTAAACTAATTAAAAAGTTATTTCGAAAATATCATTGAATTGTAAATAAAAAGAAGGATACTAAAGCAAATGATATTGGGACGCACGGCATTTTGAACTCTCTCTTTCGAGAAGGATGGATCGAAAAAGTCTTCTGCAGACATTTGCGCTGTCGTACCTCCTGTTCTTTCAGGTTGTGATCGGCACAGATGAACCAAGCGAAAGTGTAAGTTACTTAAAGCCATTTAAAAATTATTGACTTTTGTAGAAACGTTTTTGAGTCAGGCACAAATGTAACTTCGTAAATCGAGTCGTGATAAGAACGGGCTGTTCGGATCAACATGTGGCGAGCAATTATTTCAAAACTGTATGAAAGTTTGCTGATTTTAGGGAGTTCACCCGCGACGATTTCTTTTTTTCAGTTATTATTAACAAGTCAAATATACAAAGTTCATACACCGCAGTTACATAGTTATTCGTCTCCTGGAGAAGTGATTCGTCGATCACAAGTCATCCAAGGAGTGTCTCTTAGGTTTCTTCAGAGTGTGACATGTAAAGTCGTAATTAGATGTTTTACAATTTCAGGAGATGAGGAAGAAGTGCTGTCCAGTAACAGCAGGCCCAGCAGGTCGAGATGGATTACCGGGACGAGATGGAGCACCAGGACGGGATGGACTACCGGGACGGGATGGTGCACCTGGACCCAAGGGGGACGTGGGACCACCAGGGCCAGAGGGAATCCAAGGAGAGCCTGGGACCCAAAGGAGATGGAAACAGTGTTCTTGGAACCACATCAATTCTGACACTGATAATGGACGAGTTCTGGTATGTATGCCGAGAAGGCAAATATTTGGTGCTCACTCTTAAAGTAGAGAAAGGTGGAGGGGAATATATAGCAGTCACCATTGTCAAGATTGAACAGGAAGACGAGAAGTGAGGTATCTGCTGTATCAATGCATCTAACAAATGTTTTGAACTTTTCCTTTCAAGGAATGCCCGTTTACCAAGGCTGCCTCAAACACATCCCTCCGGGTTGTTTACATGGGCAACCTTCACATCTACGATTGCACAAAGTGTTGCATGAGATGGTTTTTGACTTTCAACGACATCGAATGCATGGCTCCCGCTGCTATTGATGCTGTTGTGTACCAGAGTGTCGACCTAAATATTCCTCGCCCCGCCAACATAGAAGGCTACTGCACAGGAATCGCCAAAGGCCTGGTGCGTGTTGGCTTGCACGTCGGTCAGTGCCATGGTTTCGGTATTTCCAACGCCTACACCGGCTGGAATTCAGTAAGCAAGATCATTATTGAGGAGATTGAGCCCCCTGTTGCTTAAATATGCAGCGGTGCTCTTCCACCAAGGCGTATAGTTCTTGATTTATTATAGGGACAGTCAAATATTAAAATTGTAACTGGGCAGTAGCTAGGCTCGCTGAATTAAAGGTGTCTTGACTGTAATGGGTGGAACTCGTGACAAAATATGGAAATAAACCTGCGAAGAAACTAACTTTTGGTCGATGTATTCTGCTTATCATTTTTTTTAAAACATAGCTGTACAATGGGAAATATTTCTTTTTGGGAAGATGTAGACATTATTGCTCATTTTCCCACTTTGCATGACAATCCGCAGTGTTATAAGTATCTGGCGTCCTCATGTAGGCGTAACTTGATTGAATAATGTAACGTAACCAATTCGGGAGGAAACGTATCCCTTTGGTTCATAGAATAACATTTCTCCCAATAAAGCCGTGGCCAAATGGTTTATCAGACAGAATATTGAAAATAAAACGAGCTAAAAGTTTTCTATCTGACTCCGCTATCACATGTCCACTCGAGTTTATTCAATTGAACATATTACAGACGTAGGCTACTGCGCGGGAATCAGTAAGGGCCTGGGGTGTGTTGGCTTGCACGTCGGTTAGTTCCATGGTTATGGCATTTTCAATGCCTTCACCGGCTGGAATTCAGTCAGTAAAATCATCATTAAAGAACTTGAGCCGCCAGTTTTTTTGATTACCAGTACTTTTTCCGCCCAAGCGCATACTTCATGATTCATTATGAAGGCAGTTAATGTTCTATTATAACTGGGATAGTTAGGTACACTGAACTAACACGCTTCGTCTCATGAGAACATGTGAAAATGAATCTGCGAAGAAAGTTATTTTGCCTATCTAATTTATATTTATTTTTCTATTTTTTTTTTTCAAGCGAGATTGACAATAACTGCCCATTTTCCCTCTTAGGATGACAATCCGCGCAGAAACGCGCTGTAGGTGCATTGCTGGACGCAATATGTCCCTTACATGATAAATCACAGTATGCCCCAAGCTCGCAACAAGACCAAAAACATTTCTCTATTTTAAAATGTGGTACGCAACATCCGATTTAATGATTGAGAACAATCACCAAAACACTCAAAATTGGTTTTGAATCACCGAAAAACTGAATATCTTGATCTATCTGACCAAAAAAACATCGAGCAGTTGCCAGCAGAAAAAAAAAGATTTAAGCGGATGTGTTTGTTTAAAGGGAAAGTACTAATAAAAAATGTTTGCGAGCATAATAGCATGATAGATGAAACTTATTCAAAAGAAATTAGTAAAGCTCTCTTAGGAAGGATGGATCGATCAAAAATCTGTAGTCCCTATCTCCTGTTCACTTTACTCTTTTCATCTTACACAAATCGTCAACACCAGCCCAGGGGAATGGAAACAATCCATCAAAAGGAATGGTCAGATTGATAGAAATACCACAGATAAGAAAAGCTTATCTATGAAACATATTCATTCTGCATTTCGAAAAGATATTTTTGAGCCGCCATTAACAGAGAGTAAGATTTTAGCATACAGTTTTTAAAAACCTCAAAGCACACAAAATATACCAATTACCTCTCACAGACACAAAATAAAAATGTTATACTAACGATCAGCATCTTTTACCGAGGCGAAACCAGACACCAAGCCACCTCAGAGCGTCATGAAACTGAGCCAAACAAATTTTTGACGACACCTGATAACTCGTCAACAAAAAGTCGGAAACTGACTTAATACTAAAGCAAGCTACCACAATTTGTGTTAATATGGGGGTTGTAGGGAATGTACGCTTGTAGAAAGTCTATTACATACATCTATGATAAAACTGCGTGCTCTATCGGCAGATAGTTCGCTCTCTTTTTTCTTTTGTCTCGGCGTAGAAAAGTTGAGTCAGAGACAAGGATATATCCGATATTAATGTTAAGCCCTGTTCTTCTTGCTAGAAGTACTGCAAAATAATCTCTTGCTGCAAAGTCCATTGCAGTTGTGTCTTTGCTTCTATTCCTTGTCATTGGCTTAGAAACATCTCGCCACCTTCTCAGCCAATCAAATGGGAAAGTGAGAAAAATTCCGAGGCGGTCAAAGTGTAGTTCGTTTCAGATCTCATGGGCTTTTTGTGTACCTCTGTCACCACCCTTTGTTCAATGACCATAGTTATGGTATGCAGGATCTGACTAGTGTATGATCTAATTGGTGATCGAGTTCTTTGTGGCTCATTGGCAAAGCATCCGAACGCGAGACCAGAGTCACTAAGACTCAAATCTTCGAGGGGGTAATTTCTCTTGACAGCCTCCGAAATGTTACGCGCCACAAGCTCATGAAACTTTAATTATTCTTTCAACCATAGTTTGTTATTAGCCCTTGCAGTCATTTCACAAACACTCCTGAATTGATCTCGGCCAGAACTGGTTTTGTTTAACAATAGGTAGAGAGTTCTTTCATCCGCGATTAACACTCTAGATTGTATATTTCTTTCCTCGAGGTGCCCTCTTTTTTTCGCTCTCTCATCTTTTGAATACATAATATTTAAACTGTTCATAAACTTGACAAAATAAATGCGGCAGATAAAAGCAATGCAAATGATTAGCTATTATTTAACAAAGCTGACTTAAGGGAAGTCATCGTGGGAGAGTCAGTGTTTGTCGCAGTCAAACGCATAGCACGCGACTAGACCCCCCTTGGCTAATTGGACCTTCTTTCGGATTAAGCACACTCGTATGTATCATTTTCATCACCTTGGCTAGATTGGACAGATTTGTCAGAATCATCATGGAATTGAAAATTATTCAATAAAGTAGATGTGAGTTGTGGTGAATATTTACCTTACCGCCTCGTGGCTTAGTAAGTATTCACCACTTTCACCTTTATTATGGTCAATTTTGCTCTTCGAATATACCAACCGAGAACTAGAAATTTACTTAAGTCAGTGCTGAGAAAAACGATCGGAAAAGCGATTTACTCTCATCGGTTGGTTGGAGATAAATAGTACTCGCGAACATCTCCGAGACTCCTGATCGGTGCGTACAAATGCAGAGACTGTTTATCACATGCGATCTAGCTCCACTACAGGACACCTCGTAGAATTCTTCCATCCCCTTAAACCGTTAATTTCATTTTGGAATTTAGCGATCCAATTTTCGCATTTTCGGCGAAAAAAATTAAAAATAAGCAGATCTGTTTGTCAAGAGTGAAAGTAATCAGCCGCTTGTAGTGCTCGCGACAATCTCCGAGACCTGTGGGGGCGTGCTGCGTCAGGCATCCTTTCATCGAAAAAAGACATTGTTAGACAATCCCTCTATGAGGCCTTCAACTCAGTTACTAAGTTATTACAATCAGAAAAGATCAGTGCGTTCATGTGTAGAGGCTGTTTATTACGAAACGAACTACAGAGGAAAATGAGTTGAGTAGCAGGTCTAGAATGGGTCTGTTGCCACAAAAACACGCATCAAAAACTCGTTGCACTCTTTTCAATCGTTTGAGATTAATTAGCATATGACCATAATAATAATAATCATAATCAATTAAACTACCGACAAATATTTATTTGCGTGGTGATTCGGCATGTGCAAAAGACCAGCGATCTATATTGAATCACACTTCGCGGATATTATTATATCCACCTTAACCATTGATCTGGACTTTTCAATTCACTTCGTGATGCGCGGCAAAGAAACTGTTTAAACTAACGACAAAAAAAAATTGCATTGTCAGCAAACACTCTTCACCAATTTTTAGTTACAAACAAATTCGGAATCTCGATCTGTCTTACAATCCAACTTTTTTATTTTTCTGCGAAAAAGATAAAAAATAAGTCAGCAGATCTGTTTGTCAAGAGTGAAAGTAATCAGCTGCTTGTAGTGCTCGTGACCATCTCTGAGACCTGTGTTGTGAAAAACAAATTCTATTTTATGGGCGTGCTGCGTCAGACGTTCTTTTATCGAAAATTCATTGTTAAACAATCCCTCTATGAGGCCTTCAACTCATTTACTAAGTTATTACAATCAGAAAAGATCAGTGCGCACATATGTAAAGGCTGTTTATTACGAAACGAACTACAGAGGAAAATGAGTTGAGTAGCAGGTCTAGAATGGGTCTGTTGCCACAAAAACACGCATCAAAAACTCGTTGCACTCTTTTCAATCGTTTGAGATTAATTAGCATATGACCATAATAATAATAATCATAATCAATTAAACTACCGACAAATATTTATTTGCGTGGTGATTCGGCATGTGCAAAAGACCAGCGATCTATATTGAATCACACTTCGCGGATATTATTATATCCACCTTAACCATTGATCTGGACTTTTCAATTCACTTCGTGATGCGCGGCAAAGAAACTGTTTAAACTAACGACAAAAAAAAAATTGCATTGTCAGCAAACACTCTTCACCAATTTTTAGTTACAAACAAATTCGGAATCTCGATCTGTCTTACAATCCAACTTTTTTATTTTTCGGCGAAAAAGATAAAAAATAAGTCAGCAGATCTGTTTGTCAAGAGTGAAAGTAATCAGCTGCTTGTAGTGCTCGTGACCATCTCTGAGACCTGTGTTGTGAAAAACAAATTCTATTTTATGGGCGTGCTGCGTCAGACGTTCTTTTATCGAAAAGTCATTGTTAAACAATCCCTCTATGAGGCCTTCAACTCATTTACTAAGTTATTACAATCAGAAAAGATCAGTGCGCACATATGTAAAGGCTGTTTATTACGAAACGAACTACAGAGGAAAATGAGTTGAGTAGCAGGTCTAGAATGGGTCTGTTGCCACAAAAGCACGCATCAAAAACTCGTTGCACTCTTTTCAATCGTTTGAGATTAATTAGCATATGACCATAATAATAATAATAATAATAATCAATTAAACTACCGACAAATATTTATTTGCGTGGTGATTCGGCATGTGCAAAGACCGGCGATCTATATTGAATCACGCTTCGCGGATATTATTATATCCATTTTAACCATTAATTTAAACTTTTCAATTCACTTCGTGATGCGCGGCAAATAAACTGTTTAAACTATCGACAAAAAAAAATTGCATTGTCAACAAACACTCTTCACCAATTTTTAGCTACAAACAAATTCGGAATCTCGATCTGTCTTACAATCCAACTTTTTCTATTTTTCGGCGAAAAAGATAAAAAATAATTAAGCAGATCTGTTTGTCAAGAGTGAAAGTAATCAGCTGCTTGTACTGCTCGCGACCATCTCCGAGACAGCCACTTTGCACTCTCGAAAAGAATCGTACCTGTTTTGTGAAAAACAGATTCTATTTTATGGGGCGTGCTGCGTCAGGCATCCTTTCATCGAAAAAGACATTGTTAAACAATCCCTCTATGAGGCCTTCAACTTAGTTTATAAGTTATTACAATTAGAAAACATCAGTACGTACATGTGTAGAGGCTGTTTATTTCAAAACGAACTACAAGGAAAATTGAGTTGAGTAGCAGGTCTAGAATGGGTCTGTTGCCACAAAAGCACGCATCAAAAACTCGTTGCACTCTTTTCAATCGTTAAAGATTAATTAGCATATGACGATAATGATAATGATAATAATAATTAAAATGGTAATCAATTAAACAACCGACAAATATTTATTGCATAGTGATGCAGCTTGTGCAAAGACGAGCGATCTATATTGAATCACGCTTCGTGGATATATTTTATCCACCTTAAGTCATTAACTAATAGCAAATATTTAATTGCATGATCTACAACATGGCCAACACCTCTTCTTTTTTGAAAGGGGAGGTGCTTAGGAACAAATGCAATGTCGCGATCCGTCCGACAATCCATTTTGGACATGCTTTAGCGAAAAAAAAAGCAGGTATGTTTATCTAAAGTTGAACTAATTAAAAAGTTATTTCGAAAATATCATTTAATTGTTAATGAAAAGAGGTATACTAAAACAAATGATATTGAGACGCAAGTTATTTTGAACTATCTGCTTCGAGAAGGATGGATCGAAAAAATCTTCTGCAGATGTTTGTGCTGTCGTACCTCCTGTTTTTTCAGGTTGTGATCGGCATAGATGAACTAGAGGAAAGTGTAAGTTACTTAAAGCCATGTAAAGTATTCATTTTCGTAGAAACGTTTTTGAGTCAGGCACAAATTTAACTTCGACAATCGAGTCGTGATAAGAACGGGCTGTTCGGATCAGGATGTGGCAAGCAATTCTGTCAAAACTGTATCAAAATTTCCCCTTTTGTTGGGAGTTCACTTGTGAGGACTTATTTTTTCAGGTGTTATGAACAGGTCAAATATACAAACTTGATACACCGCAATTACAAAGTTACAGAGTTATTCGTCTCCTGGAGAAGTGATCGTCGATCACAAGTCATCCAAGGAGAGACTCTTAACGTAATTTGATGTTTTACAATTGCAGGAGATGAGGCGCAATGGCTGCCCAGTAATAGCAGGCCCAGCAGGTCGAGATGGATTACCGGGACGAGATGGAGCAACAGGACGAGATGGACTACCGGGACGGGATGGTGCACCTGGACCAAAGGGGGAAGTGGGACCACCAGGGCCAGCGGGAATCGAAGGAGAGCCTGGGAACCAAAGGAGATGGAAACAGTGTTTTTGGAACCACATCAATTCTGAGACTGATAATGGAAAAGTTCTGGTATGTATTCCGGGAAGGCAAATAGTTGGTGCTCGCTCTAACAGTAGAGAAAGGTGGAGGGGGATATATAGCTGTCACCATTGTTAAGTTGAACAGGAAGACGAAAAAAAGAGATATTTACTGCATCAATGCATCTAATAAAATGTTTTAAATATTTTCTTTTAAGGAATGCCCGTTCACCAAGGCTGCCTCAAACACATACCTCCGTGTTGTTCACATGGGCAACCTTCGCATCATGGGTTGCACAAACTGTTGCATGAGATGGTTTTTAACCTTCGACGGCGTCGAATGCAAGGATCCCGCTGCTATTGATGCTATTGTCTACCAGGGTATCGACCTGAATATCGTCCGCCCCGCCAACGTAGAAGGCTACTGCACAGGAATCGCCAAAGGCCTGGTGCGTGTTGGCTTGCACGTCGGTCGGTGCCATGATTTTCACGCCGATTACGACGCCTTAACCGGCTGGATTTCAGTAACCAGGCTCATTATTGAGGAGATTGAGCCCCCTGTTGTTTAAATAGGCAGCAGTGCTCTTTCCATCCAATAGTTCTTGATTTATCATAGGGGCAGTCGAATGTTGAATTGTAACCGCCGGCTAGTTAGGCTCACTGTATTAAGGGTGTCTTAACTGTATTGGGTGGAACTCATAACAAAATGTGGAAATAAACCTGCGAAGAAACTTACTTTTGGTTCATGTGTTCTTTTTATTATTTGATTAAAACATAGCTGTACATTGGGAAAAATTTTCTCTTTGGGAAGATGTAGACATTATTACTAATTTTCCTACATTGCATGACAATCCGCGGTGTTATACGTATGTGGTGTCCTCATGTAGGCGTAAATTGATTGAATAAATGTGACGTAATGGATTCGGGAGGAAATGTATCCCTTCCGTTCATAGAATAACATTTCTCTCAATAAAGCCGTGGCCAAATGATTTATCAGACAGAATATTGAACATAAAACGAGCTGAGAGTATTCTATGTAACTTCGCTATCACATATCCACTCAAGTTTACTCAGTTGCCATAACACATTGCTGATGTTTGCAAGTAAAACCTTCAAAGTGAAAGTCCTCTGATAAATTTCCTCGTTTTCAGAATAAAATACATTATTGGATGGAGTGAGAGAGACTGCCTCACTGTGTATAATTACGACTGCAAGCTAAATTAAACAAAATTAGGAAGCAAATGATGCCATATCGGATTTTGCCATAGTTTCAAGTTGTCCCTGATACTCTTAAAATACTTAAGTTCCTTGCTTTAGGTTTACTCTCTCATCGAATTTCTTATTTTATGAGTACCTCATAATTCCTACTTTCAAAACCTTGGTCAAGAAGGTTCGGCAAATATAGTCAAATATTACAAAGTGGGTAGAGGTGGATACCTTACGGCTTGGTAAATATAGACCACTTTCACTGAAACTAGAGTGAGGAGTTATTTTTTGAATATACCTCACAAGAACAAAAACATTAGTCTATTTCTGTCGGTGTAAGAAAAATTATAGGAAAACAAACTCTTGATTAGGCATCTCTGAAATAGCCAATCAGCGCGCGCTAAAAGCACCATACCTGCGTGGTACACACAAACAAATTTCATCTAACAGTTCGAGCCGCCCCACGCGTTCTTTTATCCAAAAACATTGTTAAAAATCCCTCTTTGAGGCCTTCTACCCCGTAAATAAGTGTTTACAATTGTCTGTCTACTAATTAAACTAGAAATGAGACTGTTTGTTACAGAACCTACTACAGGGGAAAATGAGTTGAGTAAGAAGTCTACTGTGCAGGAATCGCCAAAGGCTTAGTGCACGTTGGTTTGCACGTCAGTTAGTGCCATAGTTTTGGTATTTTCAATGTCCACACCGGCTGGAATTCAGTCAGTAGAATCATCATTTAGAAGATTGAGCCCCATGTTGCTTTAATAGGCAGTGCTCTTTCCACCCAAGCATATAGTTCTCGATTCATTACAAGCGCAACTTATGTTATATTGTAACCGTGGATTAGTTAGGTACAAACGCTGACTCGACTGAACAGGGTGGAAGTCACCACAAAATATTACAATAAATAAACTTATAGTAAACTGCGAATAAACTTATGTTTGGTCCATCAGCCTTTTATACGATTACAACATACGATGCAAAAAGTATCTTTGAGAATAGATTAGCACAATAGCTCATATTTACTCCTTACATGACGCACCGTGGATTGAATAAATGTGACATATTTTGGACACAATATGTCCCCTAAACGAAATAATGTTCTCTCTAATTAGCCATGGCTCAAATATGTTTCAGTATTTGGCCAATGAACGAGCTAAAATCGTACTTTTGTTTACAACAAGCAGGCGAAAGTCGTCTTTAATCAAGTATACTGCGACGGCAAATCATGAAGTGCGCTACATCAGTTATTAAGCGAGTTTCCGTGGGAATGTTGAGGAAAAAGGCGTGCCTTTAATATAATTTAAATCGACGCAAAGTCTCTGCTGCGTACTGTTGTGGTGGGGCAATTGTCACTCCTCCTTGACACTTTCCTTTGATATTTAATCTGTCGTTTAACCTGATCTGACGGATAGGGTTTTTTTTTCGGTCGTTGGTTAAAAATGACTTTTTCTTCTGTCACGAAAGAACTTGAAATTTCCTTTCTATCATTATGTGTTTTAAGACAGGAAACTTTCGACATTGATGATCTAGGCAGTATGCAGGATGATCCTTTATGTATCCACTGTATGTCATAGCTCATTAGTGAGAAATCCATGGCTATATGTGAGAACTTCAAATCGTAAAGTCCGATGGTCTAAGATTCGATCCTGCGTTCGTGACGAGTAAATAAGATCGACATTTCTTTCATTCTAGTGTCTCATGTCTCAAATTATTTCTATTTGTATCTTTAGTCAATACCCGTTTATCTCATTCACTGCATTAGGTCGCTATTAACTTATTCTGTCCTCACCTTAACTCCTGTGAAAATGTGATTTGCCCCACAATTGTGTAACAAAACGGTACACTTGGTAACACCAGCAGTATTGAAGAAGCTGAATATAAGCTCATCGAACTCGAAACTGAAAATCGTGTATCATTGTTTATTTCGTGATCCGTGATTCTATTTTGTAGCTATGCTGTTTCACTATTTATACGCCAAGTTTGGACAGGGCCTCATATTACATTTTTAACTTCTCATTCTCAAAGAAGCAAAAAAAAAAAGATTGATGTAAAAAGCTCTTTGATTTTACATCGCTGAACTTTCGTATTTTATTTGATCTGTTGTCAATGCTTTAAAAGTAAAAAAGGCAATTCATTATTTATTCAGTACCAAAGCCTCTTGCATTTTCGTTCAATCAACTGTAAAAAGTATAAGCCTCTTATCATGTGATATAGTCTCATACCGTCCTTAGTTTACCACAAAACCTTCCTTAGCTTAGCAATTTGCACAATATTTTAAAGTTCTCGCTAACGTGCTAAATAACCCTGGCAGTTCTTATCATCATTGGCAAAGAAAAGTCAGGTAAATTTTAATGATTTCAAGTACCAACTGAAAGGCGAGCTTTTCCAGGTACCAGTAATGCATATATTGATAATCATTAATAATTTAATTTCATATTAACTTATAAACCAGGCGTAGGCAGCAATGTATAGACGAAGTGCTCTACTCAGCTTTAAAACTCTTTTCGGTGGTCAATTTACGTTACCAACTCAGTTGATAATAATAAATTAACTACAGTGGAAAATCAGTTTAGTAAGACAGGAGAATGAATGAAGCATCTCTAATAATATCAGTCATTCCAAATCTTACAGAAATTTGACAACCTGTCAGAAAGCCATCCATGGTTTTATTGTTCAGTAACTGAGAAATGTGTTCTTCCAAGGTCTTTTTGCTCCGTGTGTCACAGGCATTCATTTCAATGTACGTAAAACCAGGCTCTTCACAAACCAGTGTCGCTGATGTGGTTTTACCCACTCCTGGGGAACCGGACAGAAGAGCTGCCTTAAAGGAAGACCCATCTTGGTCTTTGTTGAAAAAGGAAGCTGTACAAAATATAAATGCTTACAATTGTGATTCCATTACTAACATACTAACTACATGTATAAGTGACTGTTGAGTGAAATAAATTCATCAAAGTTCATAAGTTACAGCTCTTTAAAAAAATGTATCTTTGAATGTGGGAATTAAGAAACAATCTGGATTCAGTGTGAAAGGTATTCAGCCTACGGCTAGACAACATTTGCATCACAACTCAATTTAAGGTCTTCTTTAAAATATGTGTAGATTAAGGTTAAGTTCACTGAACCCTTTTACTCCAAAGAGCTCAACAGTACTTCTTACTCTCTGCTATCAAATTCTAGGTAAGGTGAAGTCTCAAGGTTTCTTTATCAATCACCTTTCAAGTTAATGAACAATTTCATTTTCCCTTCAGTCTAAGTAAATGAAAGATTAACTAGTACTTGTCAAAATTGTGAGCATTAGAGTTGCATATTGCAACTGCTCTGCAGAATTAGTAAGCTGCAGTTTGAACAAATTTGTGGGGAATGCTTAAGTCCTGGATATTTCGAACTTCAGTGAAATTTAGGTAGCAGTGCATCACATCACGCTGTTTTACCCTTAAACTCCCAGATGTGATTTACATGTAACTTCTCCCTAAAATATTTATACAATATCCAACAAAAGAGTAAGTCGTTATCTTGATCTAACAACAAATTCCTGTAACAAAGGTACAAGGAAACATCTAGAAACCAGAGGGGAGAATTAGCAAACAGATCTCGGGAGTTAAAGAATGAAGACAAAATTGCTTCATGTTATGACCTTGTTTAAGATAAAAAATAGGCAAAACATTCTAACTTATCGGCCTCAGCTCAGTATCCTGACATACTCAGACAAACTATTGAAAATTATACCAACAAAGTTAGTTAACACACAGTACCATACCATTTCTGACATTCCAGTCCAGAAAGTTACCTTGGGTTAGATATATGTATTTGAATGAAACTCTTGTTTAAAACATGTCGTAAAATTACCTACCACGTACGGCAATAAACACCAATTTTGGCAAACAAACCATTTTAGTATAGTAATGTGTTCACAGTACTCTCCGGCACAAGCGACTAATTACAGGAATAGCTCCGACCTGTGATTGGATGATAAAAATAGTAAAAGTTAATAATTTATATCTTGACTCCTTGCTCGTGAGTATTGTTAACCGCGTGTCTCAAAGCGGAACAATGAAATATCAATGCGAGTGAAAACACCGATGTGTCAAACAAGAAATGGTTACTTACGTAGCGAAGAGAAGGCAGCCTTTCTTGTTAAGCGAGGTCGATCGCGATATTCCGGCGATGAAAAAGTCATCTGCTGACTAGCTCCGCTGACCAAACTCATTTAGTCAGTTCAGGCGGACGACCAGAGACTGGAGCCATATTGATTTGTAATCACGTGTGCGGCTGAAATAAATTTCGAAAATTTTCCAGTACACGTCCGTCGGTTTCCCATCTGTTCACTGCACTGGCTACTGCACCGTACTTTGGAGGACCATTTTCGGGACCCTGGGATGTGTGTTCCCTAATTAGACAGGTCGCCTCTTCTAATAATTATAAATTCACCGCACTTTCACGAAGAGCCACCGTGTTTCCAACCAAGACAGGGCGACAGAGAGGAAATAAATTAACATAATTATAATTTTGGCGGGAAATAATTTATCTTGTCCGAAACTCGTTTCTGAGTGTCATGCCGAACTGTACGTTACCTTGTCAATACACCATAATGAAACGCACGCTATAAAAATGATAAATCACAACAGCAAAACTGCTCTTCCTAATGTCGAAATGGAAGAATACTAAAATGCAATGGCAAAATAGCAAAGTATAATAGCCGAACGCCAAGGTACAGTGACAAATCAGCACATTGCAAAAGCAAAATAGTCAAATGTGATAGCATAATGTCATAACACGAGGACCAAATAGCATATTGAGACGTCACATTGGAGTAGCACAATGTAGTTAAATCAACCTTATAATAAAATGGGAAGAAAGTTGTTTACCCACGGTTTGTGTATTTTCAATTGGTGTACAAAAGCTGAAAGCAGAGAAGAAGTAGTTGAAGTTTTTCAGTTTGCTGAACCGTAAACTACATGTCTATCTAATGCTCTAATGCTCGTGTTTTATTATATCAATTTTCTTGATGCTGTCTTCCATTGAGAATTTATTTTCATCTAAGAAGCATGACTCGCTTATTATCGCCTTCCCGTTATCAAAGACACGGCTCAACCCCATCATTCTCTACACCAATGCAGCTTCATCTATTGTTTCTTCCCCACCAGTGCTGTCAAGGTCCACCTGGCCAACCGGGAATACCAGGAACGCCTGGTATCCCTGGGAATCCAGGAACACCAGGGACATCTGCTTACTGCGGCTGTGGTCAGAGTGGTGCTGGAAATTCTCGACGGTGGAAACAATGCGCGTGGGTACACGACAATACAAAGGATGGCAGAGACAATGGAAAAGTGCATGTAAGAAAATCAGTTACTATATTATGATGAAAATATATCATTTCCTTTAACAATGAGACGCGACCAGTTTACGTTTTGTAATACGGAATAAATTCCTCACGCAGTACAGTGCGGTTCCTCGCTAAGGTTGTGCCAGCTTTGAGATGATTACGTCTGTGATTAGTGATGCTGCATCATTTTCATCATCGTTCATAAAAACAAACAAACAAAAAACGATTAATCTTAGAATATTTTTGACAGATTTCCTTCTGTCTCGAAATTCTTGAAGTTTGACCACACAGCTATACCTGAGAAGAGTAAATTGGGCTTGACTCTCGAACTGAGAATAACGTAATTTACAGTAGATTCTGTCATAGACCGTTTTTATCAAAATAGTTTATATGCGGAATAACTTCCTTGATCAACGTTTCCAGGAGTGTGACTTTGTCAAGCTCAGGGGTGATTCATACCTTCGTGTGGTTTACATGGGCAATATTCGTATCACTGGCTGCACAGCGTGTTGTAAGAGATAGTTCTTCACTTTCAATGGAGTAGAGTGCAAAGTTCCCGCTCCCATTGATGGCTCCTTGTACCAAAGCGCCAACATCAACGTTCACAGACCCACCAGCATAGAGGGCTATTGTGGCGGAATTGCTGCTGGTAAAGTTCGTGTTGGATTCAGCGTTGGCAACTGTGGTGTGCCTTTTAACACTAATGGGGATGCTTACACAGGCTCTAACCAGGCCGACGGAGTTATCATTGAAGAAGTTGAGCCACCAGTCGGTTAAAAGCTAAATCTATCTCTTCAAATATTTTCAAATTGCTCTCAAATAAAACTGCAACGATTCTTATGGCGTGTTAACTGATTTGTGAGCCGAATTCTACTTTTTCTTCGTTAAGATGAAGAGCAACACTCGAGCTTGGATTCGAAGTTTCTTTCCCGAAATCCTTTTTTAATATAATGTATGTTTCCTTCAAATATGGAAATCCATAGTTGTTGACGGAAATATAAACTTCGAGAGTGAAACATGTATAAAGTGGAGTTCAGTCTATTAAAAGGGAAAAGCCTTAAGTCTTCTGTTGTATTTTTGTCCTTCAGAACTGCCTATGGTTTCCCAGCTGACAGTCATGGCTGAAAATAAAGAGAATTGTGCCTTCGTTTATTTTGAGGTTTACACCTCGAGCCGGACCTAAAATGTCTCAGTTTAAAAGTAAAAATATTAAAGTCATGAAAAACAAATAAGGAAATTAAGTTACAGCGATTGAAAAGGAATAAAAGTTATTTACATCACACAATTCAGTGGCATTTGGTCACATGGCAGGTACCATGGAAACAACAGAAAACATTCTTTATCAAAATATATCTGTCACAAAATACCTAAACTCAGGTTTCGCATTGAAACATTTTAGAAAAATTGAATAAGTCTTGCACATTTTTTCAGATAATACAATTCAACCAGTTAAAAGAAATTGAAAGTTTGAAATGGAAAACAATAGGAAGAAATAATCTTACCACTCTCTCAAAATTTGGCTATCTACTTATTGCCGGTACCTGTTAAAATTACACGCTGCGAGGAGCATGCACGTATTTAAGATTGCCCATTCTTTTACTGGCGTTTTAAACTATGGAATTTCAAATTTTATCGCCGCTTTTTCAGTATAGCGATTTAATAATGCCTTTTCGAAAATGATACACAATGCATTCTCGTCGTAAGGCGATTGTATTACAGACGATAGTTATTTTTCTGGCAGCCTCAAACTCAGCTGGAGTAAATCATCTTGACGATGTACACGGTCCATGCGTTGTTCGAAGAACGAAGTTACCTCGCCTGGATCCTGTTGAGGTATAAAATTGAGCAACGAATAAATAGCAGTGAAATTTATATTCCGGGGTGGAAATACCCGTACGATTTAAATCTAATTATACTAAAGTTTGTGAACTTGATCTATTTTATATCAGGTTGGTTTTGTTCGACAAATCGGGCTTATTAAAGAACAGCCACCTTTTACAGTAAAAACACTGAGTGTAAGGCCCCCTATATTCGGTAAGTGCACCACATATTATTAGAGTTCGAGTTGAGGACAAATTTAGTACACTTGGAGACGTTGTGAAATATTTTTTGCCGTTTTGATTCTAGATGAATTCTTTAAGATTCGTTAAATTACGAGCTTTGCGTAGAAATACGTTCCAGATAGGCCTTTCATCAGTAAGATACGATATATTTGACGTGTTTAGAAATCCCTGCTTTCTTGAGTGAAGCCGAAATCAACAGAGTTCTTGCAATGGCCGAGCATGGGAGACAGGAGAACAGTGATGTGTTTCACAACTCAATGGATAGCCTTCTTACCCAGACTTCTTTCGACCACTGGGATCTCAACCGAGATGACTTAATAAATAGCGACGAGGTAAAAAAATCAATTTGGAACGTTGATATAATCGTGGCTGTGTATTAACTTGAAAATACTTCAATACAAGTAATTAAGGCAGAAATGGCTTTCATTGCTTCATCTTGCCTTGTGGTTTTAGTTACTTTGCATTTGAAGTTAGTCCGTGATTTTTTCTATTGAAGGTCATTGCCGGTATGCGTTACTTTTGGGATCTACATTTCACAACAAAGGATGTAAAGAAAATGTAAAAATGACATATTTTTTATTTTCATTTCACATTGTGTTGTTTTCCAACTAAGTTAAAAAAAATACTAACTGGTCACTTACCGTGGGTCACTTTCGTAGGCTTACGACGTTGAATATTGGCAAGGTTAACCCTGGTGAGTCAAAGAATTCAAATGAAGCCTGGCTGAACAAACCCTCTGTCTCAGGTTCTCTCTCTCCATTGGTTTCCTTGTCGTCTCACCTCAAATAAAAGAGAGGCAAAGGGGAGAGAGAGGGAGAGAGATCCTAAGAATGAGGTTGGATTGAACAATGACCTTCACTTAGTGTAAAAGGGTATTTCATGAGCAATTTTCTCAACGAAACGGTTGAAGTTTTTATCATCATGGACGATTTACTGAGCATGGTTTACTTATAAATTTGTCTTGTACAGATCTATAGAGGTTAGATTGTGTAGATGGCTCGAGCAAGATATTAATTTTACACAAAATATAAAACTCTCCCCAACCCAGGATGGAAAGTCACTCTTACTGCCTTTTTTAATCTGAAATTTTTTGATCATTTGAAATGATGCTTATTCTAATCGCAAAGCTTTAAAGTCCTGATTATTCATCAGCATGCCCTTTACACTCCAGATAAACAAACTGCAATACGCGACATGTTTTAACATTCGCTAATTTCTCTTAGGAAGGATTCATCGAAGTGAATTTTTACCAGCCGACATCATGAAATATGTGAAGCAAGTTGGAAATCTGGAACCGAAGGTCAAAGGTCGCCATAGTAACCAAACATACATTGAGTTCGCTGAAGATGACCAAATCTCGACAACACTTAATAAAAAGTAGGCACAGTAACATCAGATCAACACCAGTTCAATACCGGTTGATGAAATGATCCTAACGATATCAAGAAGCAACTTTCAGTTTGATATTTTTAATCTTCTCTTTTTCAGAAAGGCAGCTCTCACGGGTCTTCCAGTTGAAATAATAAAAGGCAGTGAAACTCCTGTGGTAGGAACGATTTTGCTATAAGAATTTTTATGTTTTAGAGCGATGAGTGTGTCAAACCGAAAGTCCAAGATGAGTAATGATGATGATAATGAAATTTTAACTTCAGCTGTATACCCTTAGGACCAGCGGGAAGGAGAGCCTGGTGTTAGGTCAAAGAAAAAATTTAAAACATAGAAACTCATTGCTCTTTATTGCAGGCTGTACGATATGGCCCGGGAGGTCATTATCACTGCCATTATGACTCTCACCCACTACATGCCGAGGCTACGTGTTGTCATCGAAGATCATTGGATAAATGTCGTATCTGCAGGTCAGTCGGTCAGTGGTGATTCTGTTTTGATCTCCAGCCGTTTCTTGCCTTTTATCTTTCACAAGCTCTCAGACGCTTTTCTTAACCTTAAGTATAGCATTAACTGTATTCCCCGCTTTCCTCACTTTCTCAATTGCACTTTCACAAGAATAATCATAACCTACATGTGTAGGAAACAGCAATAATGCCTTTCATCAATGATCCGTTCATTCCTTGACCAGGTTCATAACAATTCTCTACTTTCTCAACGATGTGGCGGAAGGAGGACAAACCGCTTTTCCAATCGCCGATAGTGACACATTCAACCAACAGGTTCGCATGATAACCTAGTATGTGATTCACTGAAAAAATAGTTAATTCTTCCTTAGCTTTTCATCGCAAATTATGAGCGCAAAATGTAACTTTTTCGTTGCGGCCGGATCTCGAAAAGGGTAAGTCGTCATTCTCTCGAAAACGAGTACAATAATCTCTAACTTCTAAATCTATCTTAACAATTTTAAGCTTGAATTCTTTCTGTAGGAAAAGATTGATTTACTTCCATTGTTATGGTCACGTCAACAAATTTGGTGAAATAGTCAATCTAAAGGCTTGGGATCGTTGATACTCTTAACAGACGGCAAAAACTACGGCAGAGAACTCCCAGTTTTATTGACCAGGAAAAACATGGCTTTTTTAATTGTCCATTTCCCTTATTCTTCGAACAGACATGGATGAGGAAATCAAACTACCTTTCCAATCTGAGCGCGTACTGCTCAAAAGCTAACCTAAGGGTGACACCAAAACGAGGTTCTGCTATTATGTGGTATAATCACGTGACTAATAAAACATCCGGCTGGATTTCAAGCCTCGATCTCAGGTCATACCACGGAGGATGCGACGTCATAAGGGGCCATAAGTGGATTGTAAATAATTGGATAAATATCATTGGTGGAAACTGGGACGATTTGCGGACTTGGAATGACAAGAATTCGAGAACAAAATGAGGGAAGAAAGAGTTTGCCAGGTACAGAGCTTTGCCTAAGAAGGGCAGAATCGTAGAAATAAGACTGGAGGTAGATTTCCATTTCTTTGTCTGCACTTGTGATGGAGCGCTGATAACTCAATACTAAAACCTGATATAACAACGAACCTGATTGACATTTACGCTGAGGATGTAAGAATACATGAAGGTGTTATTCATTACATCCACTTTGAAACCACTGGTGATACTTGCAATCTGATGAGCTCTCGTTAGTGCGATTTATTCGCGAATCGTTTCATCTTTCGCTCTAAATCGTACCTTTTTCCCAGCCATTGAGAAAGCTTTACAAGAAAAAAAAACCCACAACAACAACTAATCAGATCTCAAGGCTTGCTTACAGTGACCAATCAAATTGCAGGAAAATGAAAGACAACTACTACAACTTTCTCACAAACCAGCTTAGTACTAGATCAGTAAAACACCAAAACAGATTTGAAAATCATGCATTTGAGCGCCCGGATTTTGCGATTTTTAAAATGTTGGTAATAAGTGAAACATGAAGACAACTATTGCAACTTTTCACAAACAAGCTTAGTATTAGATCAGTAAAACACCAAAACAGACTTAGAAATCCTGTATTTGAGCGCCCGAATTTTGCGATTTTAAAATGAATGTAATAAATTGGTAACAAGTGATATATGAAGGTGTCTGGTTATTAATTAGTTCAGCATCTTCAACACACGTTCACGTTTTGCTCCCGATATGAGAAAACCATTTTTCTCTTATCAGCTACCCATATTGAGAAAAAATTTCTGACAAAAAAGATATTAATTATCCTCAAGGGAACCATAGGACTTCAAAATAGTTCATGTTCCTATCCATTCCCTCTCATTCTGTTGTCCTGAGAGCAACTGCTAGTATGTTCCACTTTCTTTGCAACTAAGCACTGAAAACACAACACCATTTTCATTGAGCCGATCAATCAATGATGTCCCCGTGAAAGCTGCAGCTGGAGTAAGAACGCCTCCACTGAAAAAGAAATGATCACATTGTAAACTAATTGAAGCAGCTGTCCTCAAGATAAATCCTAATGTTTTTTAGTCAAAATACCTATATAAAACATCATTTTAAGATACCTGTTTGGTAAAGTCTCTTCCAGGATCACCATAGCAGCCTGTACCATGCAGATAGGAGTGGCAACATAACCTGCCTCTGATGAGTTAAAAAAGGAATGTTACAGCATATAACACACTGCACTATGGACATGCCCAAAGCTTTAGGTATTGTAAATGATTAAATGGTCACAGTGCTCGAAATAATGGCCATTCGAGGACAATGTCCGTTCAAATAAAGGTTTTGTATAGTCAACTTCTTCGTTGATCAGATATTCTGACTGGTTTTTCGTGCATGCGAAGACAAATTTAATTCTACGCAAAGTTCAGGTTTCAAGTACGGCTCTATCACTCCACTGCTTTAAGTTCGGGGCTGCATGAACGATAAAAACTGTGGTAAATATACTTAAAGTGTGGAATTTATTGAAATGTGACATAATGGATATATTTGTCAGGCCAAATGTGGGTTAAGTTCAAGTAAAAAAAAGGGGGGGTCCAGACAACTTGACCTGCGCCAGCCGGTAAATTATTTCTTGCCTTGAGTCGTGCAATCTAAAGGAAACTAAGCACTGACAAAGTGGACAAAAATTGCTTTAAATATCTTATTATAAAATAATTCAAATAGTACGCGTGTGCTCTGATTGGCCATAAAACCATTTTACATGAGCGTATGTAAACACAGTTTTCATACTGAATCTTCTCGCGGAGTTCTCCCTGCTATTTATTTAGCAGTAACTCAGTTTCTTTAAGTTTGTTTTGAGTAAAGTAATGGAAGAAGAAGATTTTCCTAATTTTTCTTTGGAGTTTAATTTTCCCAGTATTCAAGAAACGGCCGAAAAGCCAAATGAACAACAAGCAAGTCGCTTTCCTTCGTTGCAAGAAGAGGCTCTTTCATTAGTTATTTTATAAAAGAAATGTAAAATGGTTTCCGTGTTTACATAGCCTGATGTAAACACTTCGGAGGTTGGGAGAACACTCGATAAACTGGAAACAACTCCGCTTCGCGTCGTGGTTTCCTACGCTTATCTCGTGTTCTCCCAACCTCCCGCGTGTTTACATCAGGCTATGTAAACACGGAAACTATTTTACATTTCTTCAATATTAGCTGAAAATCGCAGAGTAACTGGTGCAGAGAAAACAAAAGCTAATCATTAGTACGTGGATTAACAAACCAAGAAAACTGATCTGACTGCATTAATTGAGGCAAACTTGAAATACAAAGCCGTGACCTTTCCAATTTTATTGTGATTTGTATGCGTATCTCTTTTTTTTGCCTTGAAATTTGTCCTTGTTTGTTATTATTTTGGTAAATGAAAGACATAAATGTGTTCTCTAACTGTATAACCTAACCCCTTTAAATTGATCAATAATCACTGATTATTTCCCTGATTTATTCACTGATTTATTCTTGTTTTCTCGTCACCATATTCCCACCAATAGCGTATAAACACACACACAATGCACAATTCCTCCACTCGCTATGACAAAAGGCTAACGTTCGAAACGTCAGTTTTGAAACCATTTACGGTGGCCAATTTCCGTTATCATCTCAGTTGATAATGCTAAATTACCCCTTAAATTGAAACAGAGCAATGGGCTGTTGATGAAAAAAACAACAGTTAGGACTCACCTGGTCCCGTCACTTTGGTTACTATCTGACAATCAAGTTTAGCTGGGGCATCCCTACATAGGGAACAATATGACCGTCACCAATGTTACCTAACCCTTTACACCCTAACATCAGTATACATATTCTCCATACTGTTCTCTATAAATTTCCAAAGGTGCTGAAAAGGAGAATCTGTTTAACAATCAAGAGCTTCTTTAGTTGGTGATTATTTCCTTTATTCTCGAGACCTTGACGTGTGATTTACCAGGTAAGGAGAAATTAGATGATGATCACTCTCAGGTGCCAAAGGGTTATTCAAAAAATGTATAACATGGGCTTTCGCTATAACGAGAAACCGACCTTTTGTTTTCCCAATTGTAAATTTATGTCCATCAGTACGTGTAAAATGCTCATAATTAACAAAAGGAACAACAAAAAAAGCAAGTAGAGTTCTGACTTACCCTGACTGCACAGCTTTTTTACTGTACCCAGCTCCCTTCATAACGAAAGAAAACGAAGTTTCTGCCATCTGCAATTTAAAGCAGAAGTTTACGTATATAACATAACCATTCAACCAATAAATCAATCAAGTAGGTCATATACAGCTTCGGGGGTTCAACAACCTTTTTTCCATAAGCAGCTGCCGATGGTTTAACCCTTTACTCCTTAACATCAGTATGCATATTCTCCATACTACTCCCTAGACATTTCCAAGGGTTTTGACAAGGAGAATTTGTTCAACAATCAAGAGCTTCCTTAGTTGGTGATCATCTCCTTTATTCTCATGACCTTGCTGTTTGATTCAGAGGTGATGTTGTAAGGAGAAGTGAGACGTTAGTCACCCTTGGAAGGGACCGTAAAACTAAATCCAAACATGAGAGCCGGCTCGCAAGCTAAACAGACGGCGGTCAGCGGTCTTATAAGCGACGGTAGACAGCCGGTAACAGACTTTTTCATGAAACCCTTGCTGCTGTTATTGACTACAATATCATAAAACTGTAGAACGAAGAACTCAAATGCCAGAAAGGAACAGAGGTGGATGTTAAAATGGACTGCGTTTCAACAGATCTCTTGTAGGGCTTTCTCTCCACGTATCTCTTCACGTGATTCCATATTTATTATACACAGCAAGCCTCCGAAACACGAATAAGTAATCACAACGGCCAATCAGGAGAGGGGAGAAAAAAAAATTAGAACCAATTGGAAATCAGAGTTAAAACAATCACACTGCCTAGAGCGCGAGCGACCAAGCGGCAATAGTTTAAGTTTTGCTTCTGATTGGTTGAGGGAGTGGCACGAGTTTCTTTGACCAGTCACAGAGAAAGCGAGGCAAAACCAGTGAAATCTCGGATTACTTTCGACCACCGTAGCAAATACTGTACAGAAAATTGGCTCGAGGAACTTAGCCGGTTGGTCGACTATAATTGCGTTTCAAGTACACTTGTTCTAGACAGATGGCAATCTGCTAGGAGGAGGAGAAATTTACCAAAATTGTCTTGACCCATCATGCCAGTAAAGGAGCAAGGAAATATAGAGAACGGAGTGAGAAGCGCAGAGAGCGCTGGAAGAGATAATAGTCGTAAGCACCTCACCTGTTCTCTGGTTGGTCCTTTATGTGAGAAAAAGCCACACGAGAAGAACTTTGGGTGCTGAAGAAATATAAGTACAACACATTATTAAGTGTATGAACTGACAGACTAGACAGGCACATTTTTTTCCTTCAGTGACAGTGTTTCCTTACGATAAATCATAAAAGCGCTTTTGAAGTTTACAAATATCTGATTCAAGCTAAGAACTTATCTCTATAAGGCTTGCCTTTTCCAGCAATTGACGTCCTTTCTTGAACTGACACAAGATGTAAAAGAAGAAACCAAAGAACAAGAAAAGAAAAATAACCATCAGAGAAGGCTGAGACACATATGCGCCATACTGGACTGGCTTTTTGTCGCGCACTTCCACGTTGTGCCGCTGTGTTCTTCTGACCACAGATGGATCAGCTCCAAGGAAGGGAATGCACCACTTTTGTACCTCATCACTGTATGAAATAAAACTCCTAGTGGAAACATAAAGGCAATTTGACAATGAATTGTGCAATCGACTTGCTCAATCACTGAATTGCGTGCAACATGTCTGAGCCGTTTGTTCTGTTCTTCACGGGGAAAACGTTCCAAGACACTGGCTAATGAGACACGAGTCCTAGTTTTGAAGATGGTTCCCTTTCCAATTTGTCTGGTTCTCTTCAACACTAAATTATTATCATTGTTTCTATTATTATTACAATGTTACTATTATCATGTTTATTATTATTATTATTATTATTATTATTATTATCAATATTATTATTATTATAAGTAGTTATGATCATAATTATAACATTATCATTTTGTTTTTAATTATACAGAGCTTATCTGTTTTAACAGTTTGGTTTTTGTGAAATTTATGACTGAAGAGATTTTAACTTCAATTGCAACAAAATTAGTAGAGAATTGTAAATTTACTCATGAACCACTCACATTCCTGTATCCAACAATTTGAGGAAGAGAGATTATGCATGAACCTCAGTTTGCTTCATTACCACACCCCACCCCACCCCACCCCACTATCAATCTTCCCCCACTTGATGTAAAAATTGCACAATTAAAGAGACAAAATGTAACATTTTACATTGCACAACTTTTCATAAAATATTTAGTACTAAATTCAGCAAAATTATGAAATAATAAATTTACAAACCGTCTGGCCAGTTTAGGTCCAAACTTTGGCATTGGCTTTGAAAACAATTCCTTTCGGAGATTTTTCAGATTTCCTTCCCTTTCACTAGCTATGCCATAAATGATTGACTGGTAAGTCCCATAATGCCCCTTTGATCCCTGAAAGTTGAAAATAACCCAGCTATACATGCAAAATCAGATTTAATTATAAAGAGCTACAACAGGCACTTTAACTTGTGCAGTGCCTGTATCCTCAGTGCCTGATAACTCAAACTATCAATAACTCCATCAAACCTTTTTCAATTTCCCTTGAAGGTTCAAGTCATTGGGAGTAAACTGTAGATTCTTGTAGATGTACAATTTGTAAAAATTACCTTTGGACCAGAATGCAATGTCAAGAAGCTCTCCAAATGGCACAGTTCCCCTAAAACATGTAACAAAAATGCAAATGACCTAAAACTAATGACTGTAATCCAGACTTAATCCATGCAGAAATGAATAAAGAGGTAATTTTCTTAAGAAACTGTGGAGCAGAGTCTGAGGGAGTACTACAAGATAATTTAGTTTTATCCACTGAGTTTATAAACAAAACTGCCCTCAACCTCCTGACCTCCTCCCCAAGAGACCTGTGGGATACTTGTAACACAGTGCTAAATGAAACCCTGCTAAAATTTGATGGCCTTCTTTTACAGCCACTGTGTCTCCCTGGCATCCCTTTATGGGATATGTTAACAGCCATTTACTTATTAAAGTATAAAACATCTGTATAAATGTTGTGAGTATGAACACAGCAAATGTTCAGCACCTGGAAAACTTTCTTGGGTAAAGACCACACCCATGTCAGCTGGGATGCTATCAAATCCACAAGTACCCACAACATGCACTCCTGCACAAACAGCTTTATTATGATACTTATGCTGCATTGTTTCCAGGAACTGAGAAAAGAAATGCAATACAAAAATACTGGTATAACACAAATAAACCAGTGGCTGTAACTTTTTTTAGTATTTTATATGTCGACAGGTTACTTTAATTTTGAATTATATACTATTCTTGCAGAAACACTGAAAAGAATGGTAACTAGGTGGCAGTCCAAAATGTGTGCTTTATCCTTTCACTCCCAAGATCTCATTAGTAGTTCAGTTCTTACTGTCTTCTATAGAATTCTTAGGATGCTAGTTTGGAGAATTTAGAAGTGGATCAACTTATAATCCCTTAATTGATTATTCTCATGACTCAGGGGTGACCAAAACATAGCGTCTCTTAATTCTACAAAACTAGTACATTTTCCAGAAGAAAAGGTAGGAGAAAAAAAGAAAAACTGACTTCTCAAGGCCAAGAAATTTATGACACAGTGTAGATATTAACCTTTAACTCCCATGGGTGACCAAGACAGAATTTCTCCTTACAATGAAGTGATGAGAATAAAGAAAAATATCAATTATGGAATTACTAATTGATCCAATACCAAATTGTCCAAACTAACATAATGAGAATCATTTAACGGACAGTAAGAAGAATTACAGATGAGATCTTGGGTGTTAACTTGAAGGGTCAAAAATTGAAGACTGGATCTTGGGAGTGGAAGGAGTGAAAGTTGTAAAAGATTGTGGAACAATGAGGAAACTTGAGCTCTAATTTATCATTTATCGTCTAGTTGCATACCTCTGGTTCTCCGCTGATATCCAAATGATGACATCCATTTTCTACTGCTGCTTTCACTACTGGTTCCCCATAAAACCGGTACTGTGAAACAAAACCAAAGTAAATCCTCTTTGAAGCAATTCACCAGGCTGGAGTTTAAATCATCTTCAATTATAACTGATGTTTTCATGTCAATGGCCCTGGGCCAGACTGAGTCAAGTATTTTCTGAAATTTCAACGAGACTTGACATTATTTGAGAGTTGTGGACCAGCCATTAACAGTGTGACAGAAAGAAAATTTTCTCCTACCGGACCAACACAGTTCAGAATAATCCTTGCTGCAGAACACATTGTACTGAGAGAAGCTTCATCACTACAATCTGCAACCATAATGCCAACATCCCCCACAAAAAGACCTACAAACAAGTAAAATCATGCATGACAGAAGATCAACAAGAATTCACTTGTATATACAAGTAAACGAACAAAGCAAAAAGCAAATAAACAAACACTCATATATAGCAAGTAAGTAGGTATTAGTAAAATAATAAAAATAAACAATAATTACTTTAATAACTATAGTTATCTATTTATTATTTTTAAAATCTTTACCCTAAAATCGATAGGTACATTCTCCATACTTTTTCTCTATACATTTCTTGAGGTGTTGACAAGGAGAATTTGTTTAACAATCAAGAGCTTCTTTAGTTGGTGGTCATATCCTTTATTCTTGTGACCTTAATGCTTGATTCAGGGGTGGTATTGTAGGGAGAAATTGGATGCTAATCACTCCCAGGGATTTAACCCTGTAACTCCCATAAGTGACCAAGACAGAATTTCTCCTTACAATATCAAAAGAGTATCAAGCAGACAAGTGATGAGAATAAGGAAAAATATTGATTAGGGGATTATTAGTTGATCCATTACCAAATTCACAAAACTAACATCAAAACAAACTATATTGAAGACAGTAAGAAGAATTAGTAATGAGATCTTGGGAATTAAAGGGTTAAGGGTTAAAGTAATGAATTATTTCATGAAAAATTTGTTACTGCGCACTCTACACAATGTAATAGTACTTGCAGTTTGGGTATCTTAGAAATTTGTAATAATAAAAAAACTTTGAGATAGAAATACATAACATGAATATTATGTTTTCACACTAGCAACTGTCATGTTTAAAATTAATTAAAATGAAACACATCTCCCCTTTAATTAAACAGAGAGCATCATAACCTCTTCAAGTATTTGTATGGAACAGGGCTTCTATATCCTCTATCTTTCCAGAGTTTGGAACCTTGCACCCTACTTTTTCTTAAAGAAATTATGAGCCTCTCTGTTGAATTTAAGGGAAATGTGTTTCACTTTATTCTATTTTAAATGCATGACTGCCAATAATAATTAATAATAATCACACACACAAAAAAAATTGTGGTTGTCAGGTGAGCAACACATCCACAGGCACACAACAGCTACAGTGGAAAGGTCAATCCTGAAGGTTCACTCCATTGAACTTTGGAGCAAATGCATGTTAGAACACACGAGAAACTGCCCATGTTTATGTGTGATGAGCCACGGAAGAAAAAATATATATCACGTGTAGTTTATAAAGTCAGTCAGTTTTAATGAAACCGAAAAAAAAATTGGAAAAGTGCCATCCGGTCCAAATTCCGATGCAGGTCCAAAAGGTCTAGCCTGCATTTTTGCAAAAAAAAAAAATTGCTCTTCTTTATATTTCCCAACCCACCAGCTGAATTATTAAACGTCTTAAACACCCCCAAATGATGCCAAGATGGTTTAAACGAAATGTGTTACAGATTTAAGAATCGATAAGGCAACAGTAACCCTCGTTAATGATGTTACCCCATCTGAAAAAACAACACCCTGTGGGGATGTTGTGCAAATTAAATGCAGTGTACCTACCAAGTTCGCTAGCAGTCTCCTGCAAAACCTTCTCCAGTTTGTCCTTACTGCGACCAGCAATAGCCCACTTAAACTTTCCCTTGCAGTTCTTCGCCACCTCTCTCACCACAAATTGGCCGGTGAATCCACTAGCACCGAAAACAACGATGGCAAATTCCCTCTCGCTGCTCGCCATAATGACTTGGGACATCTGCTTTGCTGAGTAGACTGGGTATGACTAAGGCTTATACTATGCATCATGGGATACTATTTTCAACATGGCGGCTGGAGAGTGTTCTTTGTAAGGGATCGTATTGAATTTTGGACATCATTTTGTCCAGTGGGGGGAAATTTAACGAGTTTCTTGATACCAAAAAACCATGGGAAAGAAGCACAAGAGTAAAAAGCATCACAAGAAAGGCAATGATGCCGGTGAGGGTAAGCCATGTTTTGAACAAAATCTCGAATTTTATTGTTGATCACGAACATTCGTCCACTCACGAGACATGCTGAACATAGAGCTAGAAAATCTCAATTCCACGTCTTCACATTTTCAGAGAAATCCGAAAGGTTAGAAAAAGCTGATAAAGGAGAGAAGCCGATCAAACTTGTTCTTAAAGTTGGAACTAACCAAGAAAAAGTCGCTGCCAAGCAAGAGTCGCCAAGTTTAGCGAGCAGAACCTCGCTAAATCCAGAGAAAATGAAATCTAAAGAACACTCTTCCAAAAAGAAGAAGAAAAAGAGATCGTCGTCAAGAGAGAGAAAGAAACCCAAGATGGATCATGCTTCTAGTGTGAGGATTCAAGCAATTGTGTTACAACATTCCAATAGAGAGCACACATGTTTTGTGTTGTGTTGTGACTAAAGAAAATAATAATTACCAAGTCTAGACGTTTTGTGAGCGAGTAGAAGTCATTGTAGGGATCGACATAGCTTAAAAGAATTCTTCTAATAGGCACCCAGCAATAAAAGTTTCCTTTAGTTTGAGAATCCAGTTCTTTCTGTTTGTTTTTGATTGTTGGTTCAGTTTTGTTTTGTTTTGCTTTTTGTCTTTGGTTTATTTTAATTTTCATTGTTTAATCCATTTAAATGTAATTTTCTTACTATTGGTAACAATGTTAACCATTTAACTCCCAAGATCTGATTGTTAATACTCCCCTTTAGCTGCTTCACATATCCTTGTAAATTAGCCATGAGAATTTGGTGTAAGATCAAGATAATAACTTCTACCTAATAAGTTTGAATATTCTCATTACTCGTTTGCTAGATAATGTAAGGATATTATAAGGAGAAGTTTCATGTTGATCACTTCTGGGAGTTAAAGGTTTAAAAGAGGTTAACTCCACCCTCTAGATCCTCTATGTAATTTTTTTAACTTCTGTGCAGGACCTAGTGTTGTAGTTTTGGGAAATAATTGTAGCAATGGATTGAACGATTTGTTATTATTTGTATCTCTGCAGGCTTGTGCTTCACCCTCATCTGTTGGTGGCCATGAGAGATCAAAGAAAAAAAGAGACAGACAAGAGATGGAAGGAGAAAGTAGCAGTGTCAATGAGGCTGAGAGACCCATAAAGAAAATCTACATTAAACCAATTGAACCACCAATCAGGTATCAACAAGTGGAGTGAATATGGTTGCTTATTTTTTGTTGAGTATTATTTTTTTGAGGGATTAAGTCCTTACTACATTTTGTAACCTTATTTGATTTGTTTTAGGAACAGTCCAGAGGTTAAAAAAGTGAGTGGTAAGTTAGATTATTTTTTATTAATTATTATTCAGTGTAGGTGATAACATCATCTGAAATTATGGTGCCAATTCATCATTCATTTACCTGTCCGTCTAACAAAAGCAAAATGGAATTTAAGTGTACTTTAAGCTCATTAGCAAGGTATCATGGATACTTCATCCAACTTTTGAACAAGGTCAAGGCCAAGATCAAGTCTTTCACTTTGAATATAGCTAACAGCCTTTCAGGATTAAGAATTTTGAATGTATAAACTAGTATAGAATGCATTGTATTATTATTTGAGAACATCAGGCTCATTTTGACAACATAATTTGGACAGCACTTTGCTACACCTCATATTTGCAGGAGTGCAGTTTTGGTGCCTGCATCAACAGCAATAATGATAATATCACATGCTTCTATCAAAGACTTAAATTACTGATGGGATCATTGATAGATTTTAATGGAGCAGAGGTGGATGGATGCTAATTTTTGACCTGATTTGATTGTATTGATTGTATATTAAGGAAATTACTAAAAGGTTTGTACAGTTGTATCTGAAATTCTGCTATCTTTTCCTAAAATTTTATTTTAAAGGTCATATACGAGAACCAGAGATCTCACCATTGCAGCTATGTTTGGAAAATGTACATCGTACCCTTCAGAGGTCAGCCAATGCTTAGTTGTTGATTCCTTGATAATGAACTATTGGGGTGCAAGTGTGTGTATGTCAAGATAGGCAAATAAGCTTTCATGGATCTATGTGGAATCTTAATGATCAAAATACTAGTCTTATTCTGTAAGTGTAATGACATGTGGAATACCCTTAACTGTGCCCCTTATCTCGTTTACAAAAATAAACATTTGGCAGAGGCTTATCCATACTTTTTTGTGATGTATATCAGCCTGGTACTTTGTCTTACATGGATAGCTACCTGTTTCTTGCCTTTGCAAATCATTCAAAACTCCAATTACAACCAAGGGTTTTCAGATCCATGTTTTATGGGATTTAAAGTATGTGTCTAAAAATCATTACAAATAACTGTGTAACAAAATAATATTTTGCTCTTCACAGGAAGGATACCCAGGGATTCTTTGCTTACCCTGTGAATGATACCATTGCTCCAGGGTATTCTAACATTATCACACACCCAATGGACTTCAGCTCCATGAAATACAAGATTGATTCCAATGATTATCTTTCTATTGAGCAGTTTAGGGTGAGTAAAAAAAACAACGTTTGAGAAATTGACTCTGTTGTGCATGTTTGCCAGAATTGAAATTTGTTATTCTTAATAAAATGTGCTTCTCTTATGAAGGAGACAAGATGGCCTTGAGTGGTCAGTATGCTGGACTCCCAGTTGAGAGGTCTGAGTTCGAGAACCACTTGAGGCATGTTGTTGTGTTTTTGGACGAAACACTTCACTCCCATAGAGCCTCTTTCCACCCAGGAGTATAAATGGGTATTGTCAAATTTTCAGGGAAGCCTGATGAAATGCTAGGAGTAACCTTGTGATGAGCTAGCATCCCATACAGGGGGGAGTAGTAACAATCTTGGTATGGAAACAGTCCAGTTGGCTCCAATACAGACTTGCCCATGTTTCTCTTGCAGGATGATTTCTACTTGATGTGTAACAATGCAATGGTTTACAATGCACCTGAGACAATTTACTACAAAGCAGCTAAAAAGCTACTTCAAACAGGATCTAAACTTTTGTCGCCTGTAAGTTTTTTAACATTATGGAACTTTTTCTTCATAACTATTGCCAGATAATGCTTATTAATACATCCACACTGATGTACTGGCTCTTTTCACAGTTTTTTTTAATTCCAGATTTTTCCCTGTATTCTTTCAGTTTTGGTTCCTTTGTAAATCTTTTGTCCTATCCTTCATTTCATGGTTTCCTGCAGTTTTCTTTTGCTTATTCGTTTTTGCATTTATTTATTCAAATGTATTAATTCAACAAATTCATTCTTTTTTATTTCCATGTGATATACATGTGCATATTCAGCAAATACCTACAGTGTACACTGCATGATTATGCATTTTTTATACTATTTTGAAAACGTAGAGCGAAAGGACAGCTAAGCTTAATCTTTCTTTATGGAAATCAGAGTCAGTTATGTTAGAATCCACTTTTAAAATAGGAATTCCAGCAGTTTGAAACATTGAAAACTCTTCCTTTGTAACTCAGTTCATTACTTTAGTGTTTGTACACAATTTCTGTTTTTTATTTTAATTGACAGGAGAAAGTGAGAAACATGTATCACAGTATTGGGTTTTCTGTACCAGACTATGAGGGTAATGAATCAGATGGGCGTGGCTCAGATGAACCAATTGACGTTGATACAGTAGACACAGAGGAAAACCATGTCCCACAGTCAACAAAAAGGACCAAGCCGAGGTAACACAATTTTTTTTTTTTGCTTATATCCTTCCAGTCAGTTTCTGGTACTCCTTACTGAAGAGGAGGGGTGGATCATTCTGTTTGTCTGCTGGTCGGTCTATCAGTCTCTAGGTCTGTCACTCTGTATGTCTGTTGGTCTGGCTGTCTACTGGTCTGTCTGTCTGTCTGTCTGTCTGTCGTTCGTCTTTCAAGAATAAGGGAGTTAACATATCTCTAGTTTTTGAAAAGGTGGTTGTGGTATATTTAACTCTCTATTTTTATCCAGGAGTGATTCAAAGCACACCTCTGCTAGTAGAAAAATTCTGGCTCAAGTTCAGGAGGCATCAAAACGTATGGCAGCTGAGTTGGAGGCAAAACACGCCAATAGTAAGGTATGCTGAACAGATAATGTGCCAGCCTCTGTAACGTGTCCTCGCTATAAGAAGAACGGTGATCACCATCCCTGATCCCAACAGCTGGAAGATAAAAATCCCTCTGTTAAGAATCTTTGGCCATATTTCCTACTGACTATACGGAAGTGTCGCTTTAAAGAGCAAAGAACGAAATTTGCGCATTTCGTTTGCATTACTTTTGCACAATACTGTATTGACTATCCCCCTTGTGACTGTCTCTTTATTGTTATACTGTTAGTAAAATTTTTCCTCTACTTGTAAACGTTTGTGGTGATTTACAGGTCGGTTTTCTACGTCGAGACAAAGACGGAACTACGACTTTAGCTGTAGTAAACCCAGTGGACTCTGAAGGTACAGCATCTGATGCCAGTTTCAACCATCCTCGAAAACCTATTTTTACGAAAGAAAAATCACTAAAAAGTTATCACGCCCTAACTTATTTTTTCATTTCCTTTGCTGTTTCAGTTCCAGAATATCTTAACGTTAATCTCGGAACACAGCTTGGCAAAGTCGTCAATGGCTCACACACGACCGCTGGCTTCAAGGAAGACAAAAGAAACAAGGCCACACCGGGTACGAATGCGCCCGTACCTACTTCGGTTTTCTTTTTTTTTTTTTTTTTTCTTTTTGCTTTTTTAACCCTTTCTCAAAATGTAAAGATCACTTCTTCACACTGTCCACGATACATTTATTTGCTGTGAGAATTTTTGTGCTAGATCAAACACTATTCCAAAGTTGATGATTTTCTTTATTCTGATCGTTGTATTATTTTGTCAGTCTTGTGTGTTGATAGTCCTGGACACCTCTTTTTCGTTTTAGTTTCATACTTGATGTATGGACCGTATGGCTCGTTCGCTCCCACGTACGATTCTTCCAGAGCCACAATAACAAAAGAACACTCAGACTTGCTTTACAGCACCTATGGTGATGACACTGGTATACATTACGCCAAAAGGTGAGAAGGCGAGGATATGACCTCGGTTTTAATACTGAGATCTCGGGCACTCCTTTTCTCAACCCTTACACCTCCATGCTGTACTCTATACATTTCGAAAGATGCTAACAAGGAGAATTTTTTTTTAACAAGTTTACAATTTTTTTTTCGATGTGCAGTCTTCAAGCCTTTGTCAAGGACGCTTCCTCTTTCTCACATGAAGCTGTGGATAGGCTGCTGGACGTTCTGACCGAAGGAGCACATTCTAAATACGTGAAACATATTGCTGAGGTAAGACTTAGCGAGCTGTGCGAAAGTTGGTCACTAGACGCATAGTCGCCGAGTTGTAATTTGTCCTCTCCTTGCATGTATTTTTTACTAATTTATTTCCATTCATTTCTTTATTTTTTCTCAGAAAGAGAAGGCCGAGGAAGAAAAACAAGCTAAAGAGAATCAAAACAGTGAGCAAAAATCGGTGGTTACAGTTTCTTCAAGCGAGGTGCATTTAAATGCTTCTACGGTTTATAGCCGATGCTAATATTAATCAATTAGGACTGAAAAAATGAGAAAAATCCTGTGTAGAGATAAGCAGCGATGAGCCTTTACCCATTACACCCTGACATCAGTTTGCATATTCACCATACTCTTCTCTATACATTTCCTCAGCTGCGGCAAAGAGAATTTTTTTGATAATCAAGGGCTGCTTTAGTTGATGATCATTTTCTTTATTCTTTTGACCAAAATTCTTCACTCAAGGATGGTATTGTTGGGAGAAATTAAATGCTAGTCACTCTTTGGGCTACGATTTACCATCAGTTCACGTAGGGTTGTCACGTAGTATTGCTGCGTCCAAACACATACTCAAAAATCTGTTTACTTACCAACTTAATTAAATCCTTACTTTACATTCTGTCGCATATAATGGTAGCATTAAATGCATTCTATCTTTTTAGGCTTAGAGCTTTTTTAAATTTGAACATTTGCCGGTTGTTTCTCTTCAGAAAAGCCAAGATGTCAATAAGACAGTCGCTGTTTCCACCGCTGAAACAAGTGTTAATTCTAAGGTATGGTAACTTTTTTGGTCTCTAGTTCGCAAACAACTTGTGCTCACTTATGTTAAAAGATTGATTATTATTAATTTCTAGGTACTGCTTTAATCTGGTTATTTAGTGTTTCACCAGTTTACCTTCTGCTTCAACAAACCTGTTGTTCCAACCGATTTCCTACCGTATTGAGACAAGTCTATATGTTTTCTTTTTATTGTTTCTTGTCAAACTGTCGCACGTACAATTAAATTCCCAATTGCATTCCGATATTAGTTAAACGCACACGTACCTCGCCAATCATATTTCTTCGTTGTTCACTGTAATAATTACAACGCGCCAATGTGAGGTAGTCTTTTTTTTTTTTTTCCTCATTTTGCACCCACCGCCGGCTATTGTTTATACATACGCCTTACTGTAAGTACGTAGATGTTCAAGACAGGATTTGAATATCGCCATTTTAAGGCAGACGAAAGTAAACGGAACACGTCATCAAGGAAAACTTGAAACAAACTGTTGGACTGGTGACACTTCCATGCGTAGAGCCAAAAATGAAAACCAATCCTTGGTTTTGCTTAATTTTGATCTGTAGTTTTGTAAAACCGTTCGCTTCTATTGTTCACATCACCTTACGTGAACTTAGTTAACAAAGAAACGTGCTATAACGTGATAATCGTGACAATAGACAGATTAAAAAATAGTTTTAATTAAATGAGTAAAAAGATAGGTAGACAATAGTGACACCATAAAGGAGTACCGAAACTTACATTCATTTTTTTATTCTACAGGCTACTTTAGCAACTTCTACTTCAGATTCTTCGTCTTCTGGTATGTTTGCATCTCATTAGTAGTTTGAATTGTTTATTTCTGAACTATTTACATGCAGCTGTTTTCATCCGCTCACACTTTTACTAAACTCTTTTTTTCTCTTTTTTTCCACCACAGGAGGTGCGCCCAAAATTGATTTCCAATCTCTCCTGAGTCTTGCGGACGAAGGGATCGATGTATCTTTTCTAAATTCCCCAGGTACAAAGAATATATTGTTGCTGAAATTTACGATTATTATACGATTATTAATATTAAATTAGCATAAGGCGAGCGACTATGAAGTGGCTGATAGGGAGTTTTTTTCCTTTTCTTCATTCTCTTCCTTCAGATTTGTCAAGCAGTGAGTCATTAAGGTGTGTTTCCATTCACCGCTTAAGTCGTGAATTTGTTTATCATTTTTTTCTCGCACAACTTATAGCAGACTTTTTCTAATAAATATCATATCTGGCCTCTAGCTCTTTACTTTCGGACAAATTACACGCCACTGGCAAACTGTTAGATGATCTGCAAGAGGTACAAAGTGCCCGACTAAGTCACAGACCAGATGGCCCCGCAGGGCCCACCCCTGAGGCAGCCGTTAGACCATCCTCAAAAGAAAAGCTTTTAGGTGAGAAGATGATTTCCCTTTTTTTGCTTTTTTTTTTTCCAACTAGTTTCGAAAAAGTGCACAGAGATGTCGTTTAAAATATGTTTGTAATTTTCCCGTTTATCCCAATCAGGTAGCAACAGGTCTTAGCGCTTTGCACTACTCGGCCCAGAATCTTTGTATAATTCTTTGCGGAGAAACTGCGTGAGTGAAGTTTCTTGCCCAAAAGCAAAACAGAGAGAGTCTGAACGAGGTCGGACTGAGCCACAGAAAGTTCGATCCCTAGATTACCGCTCATACCTTTGACCGTTACAACATATTTTTACACAGACACAGCTTTACTCTAAGTACTCTTTCCGTTTAGCAAAATGTTGGTTTATCCTCTTACCTGGTTATGCTTAAGGAGAACCAGTTTGTAATTCAATTGTCGTTTTAGATTCTTCACGTTGTACTTAACCGACTTTTTTTAATCTAACTTAGCGGATCACGTGACGCAGAATCTAAAAGATCTTACTGCGCAGGTAAGCGCTATAAAATGAGCAAAATCGTTCCCTGTTTGTCGCAGATGTTGTTGTGATTGTTTAGTTTGGAATTTGAGAGTAGGATGTTGGAACATCAGACCGCATCTAGGCTAACAAGTGTCTAGGCGCAAATGTTTCCTTTACAAGGTTTCACTTGTTCAAAGAAGTGAAAATATCAGTCCTTTAACAAGGAGACTTCTAGGGACGAACCTTTTTCGTGCAGATGATCTGGCTGATGCAGTTGTGTAGGGAACTATAAAGGCCTGATAAAGAGGAATTCTGCTCCAGAAAATTCTCCGTGATAAGTATTCTTGGAGAAGTTCTGGCTGATGTAGGTAGCAAACACCATTTCCTTCGTGAGCTTGCTTCTTTGAACAATCCACGTTAATATCTCCCGAAATTTTTTAGCATGTTTTTCTCCCTCTTTTATTTTTAATGGCAGAGAATGCTTCACTTAACAATAAAGTTCTTAAAATTGTTCTCGATTTTACACTTCTAAATCTTTGTAGGCTTGTCCAGAAGATGTCACGTCGCTTGGAGGTTTACGTGCTGCTATCGGCGTCGGACTGGTACCCAATCTTACGTCAAATCAGCAGCAGAAATCTGAAGGAAACACTGTTAGCGATAAGAGCGGTCCTGAAACTCTCACCGGTGAGTGACTTTGTGGTTTTTGATATCTTACTTGTGCTGAACTGCGTACCTTTAAATTCGTTTCTCTTTTCTTTGTGTTTGTCGTGTTATTTGTAATCATTTCTTCCTTCAAATTATTTTCCTTTTAATCATTCACTTTGCATATAATAAAGTTCGCAAGACAAACAGGTAGACAATCAGACATGGTTTGACGCTACTTTGGCTACAGACTTTTCATGGCAAATAGGATGGTGAGACTCGAAAGTGAGACATTCGTCAGTGTAATTGGGTTTACGATAAACACTTATCTCTAAATTTCCCTGTACCGCCCTGCACACATTCAAATCAAGAGAGGACAAGTGTTTATCCTATTTACGCACATGGGTGAATTGGATAGACGGCTTCACTGAATTCAAATGGATTGGAGGCGTTCCGCCTCATTTCCGGATACCGCAGAAATAACATCATCGACATGTCATTTCCAGAAAAAGGGCTAACGCCTTTTTTTTCACGTCTTCCATAACCATATTAGCAATGACAGCAGAGATGGGTGAACCCATAGCTGTACCAAAAACCAGTTGATAGTAGGTACCGTTGTATGCAAATTGCGTGGTTTTGTGGCAAAAAGACACCAGATGAGTTATATCCTCCACAGGCAAAGAAGTTCTTTGTCCTAGGGAAGCGTCTTCTCTGAGTCTCTCGTCCGCAATTTTAACGACAAGATCAAGTGGGATTTGAGTGGAGAGCGAAACAACGTCGAAAGATACCAATTTTTCACCAGCGTTAAGAGTTTTGTCCCTGATAAAATCCGCAAATTCGCAGGAATTTTTGACAGTGTAATCAGTACTCCCAACAACAGGCAACGAAATTCTCACAAGATAACAAGAAATTGCTTCAGTCGGAGAATTAGTAATAATTTTCAATGGAATTCCCGGTTTACGAATTTTAGGTAAGCCGTGAAAACGTGAATATAAGCCGTCACCACTATGTAACATTTTGTGCGCACATTCACTAATCTTACTAATCTTATCACGATTAATCGACATTACCACCAGCGCCTTTGTTTAGAAGCCTGGCATATCAACTCCGCCCGCCTTCCTTTAAATCGTGATGATGGCAGATGAGTACCTAACACCTATTTACTCCTCTCAGAAAAAAGGGCAGCTAATTAGTGAACATATAACAGGCCTCTTGTTACAGCGATTAGATCACTCCTGATGGAGGCACGAGACAGTTACATCGAAACGTTGGGTCTATGAATTGTAACATCTCGGTTACATTCATTAAATCTTTGAACCAGAGTAGCATCAAACCATGTCTCATTCACATTGTTTACACAACAAGCAAACTCTGCTGGCTGTTGTCTCTTCCTCTTTTAACTATGTTGTAATCTCGATCTCATTGTTACGGTGCGCTTGTTCTCTCTTTTAAGATTCTTCAGAGCAAGCCATGGACACTACGGATTCTAAACTAAAGACATCATCGGAACAGACCTGAGGCAATCCCACACCTACATTAACTTTCACCTTAAGGCCTTATTTATTAACTATTAAGAACAAAAACTCAGATCCCTACTGTATTTTTTAATTTGTTTAACAATAAAAAGTGCCAGTTTCAAATCTTGGTCGAAGATTTCTTGCACAAGTTGATAGCTTCTCCGGTCATACTTTCTCCGCTATGACAAAAGGAAACATAAATGCTTGAGAGAGAGCCCCCTGAAATGGCAGTCGGGCGGTGAGACCAAGTATGTTGCGACACACATGTATTCAGAAAACGAGAACATGTAGTATTTCACATTGAAACTTCTCGTGGACTTGCTTATTTAACACTAGAATTGTAAAACCACTATGTCTAGTCGCGAGTGGTCGATAGCCATGAAATAAAATCGGAGAGACCTTTTCTTAGAACAACATCGACAGGCTTTTAGTTACAGTGACCGAAATTAAACAAGTCTGTCAATCAGAAAACACCATTTTGATTGGTCTTCAGTTTAAACCTTGGTTTAAAGAAAAATTGATCAGGTCAAAGTATCTAAAATTGGAATGATTTATTTCGCTATTAAAACAACGCATAAACCTCTCGAGTGATATTTTGCCTCACTTTGCCTGGCTAATAAATCAACCTTTTTCGGTCGTTGAAATATTGATTTTTAATTCCTGTGAGAAAATCGAATCATCTAACTAGACAGTTCGACTATGGTGAATTTTGTTTCCTCTGAGTTTGCTCACAAATACAACAGAGCATTAGCATATGTACAGACGTTCGTTACCCACTTGTGGCCGGCACATGACAATAGAAGTTTCGCGTGCGTGCTCCACGTGCCGCTGTTAAACATCACAAACCTTTAAAATCTTACTTTGCTTCGTTTGCTTGTGTTTTCATTTCTTTAAGTAAATCGAATCACTTTTAACTGATCACTTTGACCATGGGTTAGTGCTTGTTTGCTCTGGGTTCGCTCGAAAATTCAACAGTCATAATCAGAGTTAATACGGAAATTTGTTGCGCACTTACAGCCAGCAAACTCTAAGTATCTGCTTTTCCTAGCGTTTTTCGCCGTCAATTGGACCTAAAAGAATTAATCGAAATTTTTACAATGTTGGTCAAAGTACTAATTTCGGTGTCTAATACGTATGTTAACATGTGAAGATATTCCTAAGAGATCCAATTCTCTCCATCGAGCGAAGCGGATAACATCCATTTGCGTCATTTGCATTAATTTCCACATGGAACTGACAACTGCAAGCATTTTTTTAAAATTTATTTTCATAATACGGTTTCGTTCATAACGACAGGTCGATTTGGGAAGCTTAATCCACTGCTTGGAGCTAGCGATCAACTTAAAACTTGTGTCATACGCGCGTGGTAGAAACAGAAAACCGTTACCTTGAAGAAGGCATGGAATTTGTTCATTTTTCATGTTCTTAACCTGGACGGCATTATTGACTAACTTCACTTTTGGAAAAGGTGAGTCGCAGACGGCGAATCATTATTTTGTCCTTCGATTCACTTATGAGTACAACTTCATTTATATATCTCTCCTATTCTATTTTACTGATACAAAAAGAGTTAAAGTTACAACAACTAGCAAAGACTAAGTCAAAATCCGACATTCAACATCTACCCATGATTGGAACTCATTTTTGAAAAATTAAAGGGTATTTAACGAAAGTTTTTTTAGCGTTTCTTATTCAGAAAATTGGATATTAGATGCAAAACGACCAAAAACTTCGGCAAATACGAATTACTTCATTTAAAATAGTTACATTCCCATCTCTCCTCTCTCAATAACATTTAAGCATGACACTATGTTATGTTCAATTTTCCCGCGTTTTACTAGGCGGAAATTTGATCTTTCTGCATCGTACGGAAGCACATTTTAACCGCTCTCAATCATATCTGAAAAATTATTTTTACAAGAGAACAGTACTGACATATGGTAAAGAATAGTTACAATTTTTTTGTTGTATATTCGTCCATAAACATAGCTTATCTATCAAAAGTTAAAATCGCGTATTGTGCAAGTCTAAGAGAAAGTTATTAGCACAAACATGTTCAATGATTAGTTTAAAGGTACTCACCTCAATAGCAGGTGGCATCTGTCGACCGTTAAATTGCCGATTATTTCGATATTTCTGGTTTGGGAAATATAGAGTTTGACATTTTTAATCTAAGTTTACTATTTCCTGGAAAAAGTCGAATTGTCCAATGTATACTGAATTTATTCATACATCACCCCATGTATGAATCTGTTGTGTGATGCCAGAAAAAAGATGGCTTGTCTCAATTGAAATTAGTATAAATTTCCTCTTTCTATGATAATCGGTCTTAATAACCAAAGGCGATCGTGTAAACTCAAGTCGGAAAATCTGAATTTTCAAGGACTTGTATAATGAAGGAAGAGAAAAAAGGTTTATAAAGAAGAATGAATTTTTTTTATGACTTATCGATCATGAAATAGAAAAGGAACTCGAGAAAAATTTGCGTATAGCTTTTATTAATGGCTTTTGTTCTCTCCCCTAAAATAATATCGAAAATGCTCTCTACAAAAGACAAGTGATGCTCAATGCTACCAATTTTTGTTCTTGTTTCAACTTTTTTTTTTCCGTTTTTGGGAGGGAGAGGGCTAGGGCCTTTTTATACAAAAAAGGAATTTAAAATATAACAGTGGTAACAGCGACATCAACAAAAACTATTAAAAACTTTACTCAAATCTGTCTTTTCCCAAGCACTTTATTTGTTAACCTCCTTTATCTCAGCTGAAATCATGAGGAAATATCTGAGCGCGGAATTGAGACATATAAAATTATCCTAAATTCCTGTTATCAGATAGGAAAAATCCGCAAATGAAGGCAGTATTAATTTTCCTCCATTTTCCCTGGGCTGGTTAAGTTACGCGGAACCTATAATTTCTCTTTTTTTTTTTCTTTTTCTTTTTTTACAAGACAGCACACCAAAAGTAGAGTTATAAGGAAAAAAGGATCTAGCAACCGTTTCCTCATAGACTCCTGTCCTTAAAAAGACCGTAAAAAATGCCTCGTTTGAAAACAGCTGTGCGCCAGAAACAAGGTCTTCAATCGCCTCGAGGCTCTCCACAGAAAACCGTCACTTTCGATTGTATTTAACATCAGTAGTAAGACCAAAAAATGTATTTTTGTACGTTGACAAACTGACTGATAAAAACCAGGCGACTTGACTTACATATAGAGAGAGGTGGTTTAAATGAGTCACTGCAATACGGATAAATTTAATTATTTCTGAATTTGCGAACCTTTGGCTCGATGCGCTAAACGAGGGTCAAGTCTACCCCTGGGTACACCGATGGAGATTGATTTTACTAGTTCATATTTACACTACCCACTCCCCCAGTGCAGCAAAATTGTCACTCCTATAATTTTCTCGATCAGTTACGAGCTTTTCCGCCTCCCTTCGGCCAAAATCCCTCAGGACTACCAATTACTCAGGACTTTTGTTTAGAAAAGTTGACCCGGAACAATGGGCCATTTCTTGATACGCATGACAAAAGAGACTCCGCTTGCTTGCTACACGTGCCGCTATTAAAACAGCATATAAACAATTCTACCTCACTTTGCCTGGTTATAAATACACCTCTCTTCAACCATTCATTGTTCTATTTTAAACCTGAGAGTTAATTAAATCACTTTTTTGACCAGTTTGACCATGGATTATTTGTGTTTGATTGAACTGGGTTCGCTCCTAAGCACAACAACGTTACGTGCTTACGGACCAGCACATGACAATGGGATCCGCTTGCGCTCTGCATGTGCTGCAGAGCCGCCTCCAATAGCAAGAGAAACGAACACGTGAACATCGCAAAAATTTATTTGACTCCAGTTCAGAAGAGGGTAGGGGCAAGGAGTCGTTTAGCTATCCATTGAACGATTATTTTTAGTCCCTCCCTGAGATTCCTAATGTGCAAAAAAGAGCAGCATTGCCTTAAATTTCGGTTTGTTTTAGTGGGTGACTTTTTTTGTCAAAATTATTTCCAAGCTAAGAAAGAGGGAAAATTTTACTAACCTATTTCCCTACCCCAGCCATGTAAGTTTCATGGGCTTATTGGTTCGTCTAGAGCTGATAAGATATTGTTTGAAGTCGCCGGTTACATCTCAAAATGCAAGAATTGTCGCCATTTCTGATTCCCTACAGTTCTCAAGACTTCAGTTTAGAATGCAATCAATCTCGAGGGAAGTCGTTTTCTAGACTATTAAACTTCAAATTGCGTGCGTAATCACTCACCTAAACATCTTATTACAGGCATTAATTCTGCAAAACACGGAGAAATTTTAACATCAACGCTGAGATTTGGGAAAAAACCGTTTTAGTTGTCGTTCTCATAAAATCTTTTCTTTTCTTAAGATGAATAGATCGTGGTGAAGTAGTTGTATCATTTCTCATTTCAACGTTTGGCCTTAGGGCATATCAAACAAAATGGCAATCTGATAACTATCTAGACATTGTCTCGCGCTGTAATTTACACTTCACTAAAATCGATTGCCATACGTCAATGAATACTGGATGTTGCACCTGCAAGACTCCCAAAGCGAACAAAGGAAAAATAGAACAAGATTTTAGTATGGCAGACGATAATACTTACCTACAGAAAAATGGTGAGATTTTATTCGGTTATAGGCTCACAGGTACTTGGAAAGAACAATGACGGATGAAGGGAGGATGTTTATAATTCGAGCCTAACTAAATTTATAAAAACGACCTGTTTATTTGAGTATTTTCTCTACGGCATGTAGAACTTTTGCGGGTATCAGCCCTCCTTCGGTGGTAATGCGAAACTAAAGTTGGTATGAAGCCGTCATCAAAGAGTCTTCCGCTCAAACAAAGAAGTGAGGAAACACCCCGAGAGACGCAGATTTCAACGTTCAACAAGCATATTTACAGGTACAGCTACAATTTAGGAATGCCTAACTTAGGCACTCGCCGAAAAGGAAATGCTGCGATCTTCCCTGCAAACGAAGATGTTAGATTACAGAAAAACACCTTGGAAATATTGCCTCAGAGTAGCTGCGATAATCACCAAAAGACGAGTGCAACTCCTACTTTCATAGACGTTGCTCCTGCGTCAAAAATTGATATCGAACGGAAAAACCCTTTCAAAATTCGAGAAGTATGCTATGCAAATGAAATGGAGATTGCTTATAAACGATCGCAAAGCATACACAGTAAATGTGCGAACGCGTGTCAGGATAAATATGAGAACAAGAAAGAATCTTTGGTGTCAAATAAAGCCACAAAATCGGTTGATCCTACGCAAGAAGAATGTGTTATTCAAGACTCTGGAAAAGATGTAGAAACTTCTGGCGAATTTTCTCCATCGATAGACAAATTTTGCCGTGCTGCTCGCGTTCTAGGGGTCTGTCTGCCGGCAAAGGAGTTGTATTCATGTTTTCAAATGCAAAAAGGAGTTTGCGATAATGATGAATTTTCTCTTAAACATAAAACCCTTCTCCGTATTTTGAACAAAAGATTTTAGATTCTGATGCTAACGGCAGATCTCCGTGAGAATCTCAACAAGTGCAAACGGCATTCCTTATCAGAAATCATTGAAAAACGAGATATGAGAAATGTTTCAAAATAAAGAAAAGTAATCTTTGGAAGCATTAATCAATCATAAGGCGATAAAAAAAATTTTCCCCGGAATAGGGGCGGACCAATATATTGTAATGTAAAATCTTGCTACCTGTCTTTTCATTTTAAGAAGTTGTAGCTTTTAGCAAGACTTTTGAAGTATTAATCAAACCTAAGGCGATTTTAAAAAAATTTTCCCCAGAATACGGTGGCTATAGTTGTAGCTTTTGACAAGATCACAGTGAATATTCCGGACTAACAAGAGGTTTCAATAACTTTTTCCGCATGCGACTGTCGATGGAGCAATAGTCGGCTGTGCTCGGAAAGGGGCCGCAAGGCGAGAACCAAACACGGGAGCCTGCTCGCTGGCCAAACAGACGGCGATAAGACGCCTCATAAGAGGTGATGGAAAGCCTGTTACCGCGACTTTTAATGAAACCGCTCACTGGCGTTTTGAATCCGTAAATCCTACTGCGTGGGTTGAACAAAAATATTCATGATTAAAATCAAACGCTGAACAAATCTTTGAGTTAGAGACAGATTCAAATTTATCATGATAAAAATATTGAGACTTTGCTCGCTTGAATAAAAGAATTATGTTTACTAAGATTGCTCCAAAGATTCGATTGTTTAACTACATCTTTAAAACCGTAATTACGAAAAATAAAGGCGTATAACGATGCTGAAATTATAGAATTATGAACTTATAAATGCACGAAATTATGAAAGTCTGTATTTTTTCATTTGTACCATGCGTATGAAAATCATTTAAACAGGATCTTCTGAGATCAATTAAAACTGTCTGCGTGACAGGAAGCCATGAATAATTTACTGACAATTTGCAGCATTAATGTGTTTTTATACCAATCATCCACCAACTTCTCTAAACAAACGAAACCCTTTAATTTACAAAACTTTAAAACATATAACGCTTCGCAAAAAAATTAAAAGGAACAAAAGAATTGTGGTTTAGCACAGTCGGACTGCGATTTTAATTTTGCAAGTCGTAGCTTATGTTAGTTTATTCACATATGTAGCTTCTTTAGATAACTCTCAGTTTTCAGTGCATGGACTTGAATTTATAAAAAGAATATGTAAGGGACACGAAATCAGTGTTTCTAGTTTATTTGTCAAAAACGGTTCTTCAAACAGGTGTGATTTTCCCCCATGTGGTAAGTGTAAATCATCCACAAAAACGATCAGTGAACTTTTAGAAGTTTGATGTTGTTATTGTTGTTCTTGCTTTTTTGTTATGATCTATATTTTCTATAATGAGCTTTATAAATTGGAAAAAATTCGGGGAAAGCACCCGCCAGTACATAATTTAAAAAGTATAATAAAACATTAGCGTTTGTGTTGGAGGGCATACTGAAAAATGTTTTGGACCCAACTCAGAGTCATTTTATCCCGAGCTGCTAGGCGAGGATTAAAATAAGCTGTGAGAAGGGCCCAAGAAAATAAACTGTTATTATCATTATCACTTTAAAAGCCAAAAATGAAAAATAACGACAAGTTTGAACGAATGAAGCGAGCGCAGGAGCTAAAATATCCTTTAGCCTGCCAAAAGCTCAACTTTAGCCCGCAAAACACGATGTACCAAAATGCTCAACGAAGTGTTAACAGTGGACAATTTTCTTGCCCGCTTGTCGCAGAGATATTTTTATAGGATCTTACATTGAATAAACAGCATTCGAATGGCAACGAAATAAAGTAGAATTGCTCGAAGGTCCATCTTCTTTAGGTAGAAACTGTGAGAACTTGACACTGAATTTGTCTTGAAGACTTTTAATGACAAACCATTGCTAAACTACAATTATCTGTATTACCTAAAACAACCGATAATAGCTATCTTTTTCTATAGCAGTAAAATGGTACACTTTGCTAAGTACTATATCTTCGATATATACTCGAAAGTCTAGACAAAAGTATTCCACGCATAAAAACAAAGCAAAAGACTACTGGACTTTAAACTTCGAGATCTTTTTTTATTATTTATTGGATCCATACTTCAAGACCTTTCAGCACGTGCTAAAAGCTGTAAAAACAAACAGAAAATTAAAATTAGTTTAGGCGAAATACAATACGTCACATACGATTCCCCCTAGATGTCTAAGGGCATGAATTTAATTATGAAAAACTTGTCATTACTTGTAAGAAATAGAGATCCACATGGCTAAAATAAGGTTGGAAACCGCAGCGACCACTGAAAATGGATGAATAAAGAAACAAATCAGTTAATATCTAAACAAATGAATGATAACAATGACGATGCCTCTTTTTTACATCATATATTTACTGCAATGTCACATAGTTTTGTTATAGGCAGGAATGAAAAAGAAAAGATCTAGTTATTTTTTCCTAAGCTTTGTTGCCTACTTTAGTTAATAAAGTGTAATATAAAAAAAGGAAATAAAAAGGTTGCTAATGTAACTAACGTAGTATCCGATAAATAATGGTAAAAGGACCAAGTGGAGTCTAACTCTGTCTGTAAATGAAAAAATTACTCAGATCTGATTGGTTAAGATAAATGTAGTGCGCCTTAAAGGTGTGAAGATATCATGATATATTATTGTTTTGATCGTACGCGGTTGTTTTGACCGAACGCACGGTTTGAATAAATCATTTTTGCACTTAACGCGCGCGCTTTGCTTCTACTTAATTATGATAAGCTATCTCGTATTTTTTAATGTATATCATTAACACATAATCACATGATTTTTCTCGTGCAATTTGGAATAAATAAGCACATGTTCATTTTTTTAAAGACCACAAATTGCATGCGCCCTACGAGCTCGTGCAATTTTGTTAGTCTTTAAAAAAATTTACTCGTGCTTATTTATTCCAAATTGCACTCGCATGTGATTACCTATACGAATTGGACGACAAGAAGTCCTGTTACCAATTAATCATAACCGTTACAATTTCTTAAAAAAAAAACAAAAACAAAAACAAATGCATGTGGACAAACATCTCCGGTAGAGACAGTGTCTAAGGTATAAAATTCCTCCATTGTGGAAACTCCTCACTTTTTTCAGGATAAGTGGTTGTTGCTATGGTTATTGTGATCAATTCTGTGATGGGTGGATTTTTCTGAGTGGACTTGGTTTTCAACTTGCTTCAACTGTCCGATCACAGGTGTTCGATTACAGCTAACTGTCTGATTACACTGTCCAATTACAACTGTACAGAATGATAAGTGAAAAATAAAGCGGCTAATGCACCAATCACATTTGAGGAAATTGTAATGGTTATGACTTGTATTGTAAATAGTATCTTATTGTTAGTGCTGCATATAGATTCATAGCTATTTGGTTTTGTACAATGGGCTGATGAAAAATAAAACAAAAACTATATTTTCAGTGTCTGTCAGTTCCTTAGGAACTATACTAGATAAATCGAATTGCACTGGGGAAGCCACGCGATTTAATTTGCAAAGATTAAATCGAAGTTATGGTTGTTAATGCAAAATAAGTGATATTTTTCTTGATGCAGTTAGAGATCCTATAATTTTTTTGGAGAATTATTCGTTCCTACCCAGACTTGAGGCTGAGGAGCAGTACTTCACACAATCCATCGATTCTTTAGACTTTTTCTCGTGTCCCCGACAACTGTGTTCTTTCTTCTCACATACACTTTCAATCACAAATGGTGCACCTCCTCCGTCACACTTTTTGCACTCGCCATCCTTAGGTTTCCATTCTGAGAAAGTAACTCCTTAAAAAACATTTATAGAGAAATCTAACTATTACTGAAAGCTACAAAATAGGGGTTTTACTACGTCATGGACAGAATTTCCCGTGGACATAATGATGATATAGATGTACAAATATCACAAAAATTATTGGATCAATTTCAGTATTTGGGCAACTGTCCACCTACCCTTCCCCTAACTCAACAACAGTCAATTGACAACAAGTTAAGGTAAATGTTGGGTTAGGGGAGGGGTAGGTGGGCAGCTACCCAGATACTGATATTGATCCAAATTATTTTAGTATAATTGCTTTGGTGATTATAGAGATGTGTGTGCTCTGATTGGTCGACAATTGCCTCATATCTCGCAATAATCATCTTGCTCGAGGTGATCATAGCAGGGGCGCTAGATTACAAAATGGCATGGGTGCTTCGCGCGCGTTTTGTCAATGTTAAACAAAGAATGATAAATGCAATAGAAGAAGACACAAATCTGAAGAGCACAAAAGATAATAATAAGTTTGGGGTAACACTTTTCAAAAGAAAGATATGTAGTTTTGACTGACTGAATTGAATAAACCTGTTAAATTCTAGTGAAAACTGGCTGCTGATCTCGATACGAGTACTCAAAACAATTCTGACAGAATGGTTTCACAAACAAAACGAATTTACAACAGTTAAAACAATTATTCGCCTCAGATTCGAATGTGTCTCGGGGGTTATTCAACAATATTCACTGAGCCTGAGGCCAATAACTATCAAATAAGTAAAATAAATAATCATGACAATACGACGATCGAAGTACGTTTAATACCGAGTGATATTTTACCAACCGTTGACTCAAAACCAAAAGCAAATGTAAAGTACATATCTATCTATCTATCTACATATGTATATATGTATATATATATATATATATATATATATATATATATATATATATCGAGTCAAGTGAATAGATCTCATCTAACTCTTTCGTAAACATTCATAAACACTCTTAGATCATAACGTGAGTGACATGTCGCCAAATACATGTTCACTAGTTGAACGTTTTATCATTAACTCGAACTAAGTACGAATAACAAATTTAGATTGAGCACTAAATGACTGATCTCCAACAAACTAATCTTGGACGATCTCGAATAAATTCGAACTCGACCTCGAATAAACCTGAATGAATTACACACAACGTAATGTTTTTTTTTACAATTATATAGCAAACTAAACGAAAACAAACCTACAAATTATCTTACAAACAAAAGACGTTACGTAATAACAAAAACCTACAATACGACGAAATAAATAGAAAAAGATTACGTAACGTTAAATAAGCCCAATCCATAAATTAAATTTTCCTTTTCCAAACATGTGTTGTGAATTTAAAGCAGGAATCGGGGAGGACACAATACTTAACCGAAAAACTTTGGTTAACGACCCTTTCACCTTGAATAAGGGTTTTAGTGTATCGGTGCTGATTAAACTGTGGCAAGTTTTCTACCATCTTAGTAGAAAGGAATCTGAAATTGACCATTATCTGTTGGCATATACTGTTAACAGAAGTCACACGTACGTTGTTGATGTTATCCAAGTCGGTTATAGAGTATGGAAAATGATGTGAGATTAAGGGTGCATTCCTTTAGCGCCCACCATTCATTAGAAGCACATTTTTTCATGGTAAACTCAAACGATGGAATTAAAACAGAAGCAAGTATTGATTACGATATGGCTACTTGGGAACCCTGAATACCTGCGATCAGAGGCCTATCGATTAAACATTACAAAATCGATTTTATTTCGTGTTTATCGCAGAATTAGTGGAGCGATTGCCAACAGTCTTTCCGGTTAATATATGAAGTACCTGCCGCTTGTTTAAAATTGAGCACCGCTGGGCAAAATGATTAGTTTCGGATCCTTCGCCCGAAGGAACGCGTTAGATCAGTGATCCAATGATCTGTCTTTACATCACGCAGATCAGTGATCCGATGAATCCCTGTCCAGAGCGGATTTGATAGATCACTGATATGAAAATGGATTTGCACGAAAATCAGAAATCCTGATACGGATTCTCCCAAAGAACGTACCCTAAGTCTGCAATAGGCCTAAGATTTTATGAAGCGAACCACACATCCCGTGCTGAATTTTTCAAGAGTCTCTCGTCTCTCGTCCCGTCGAGTCTTATCGTCGCCACAGGGAGTAGACAAAGAGTCTTAAGCGGTGAAACATTAACTGTTACCGTCGCCACAGGGAGTAGACAAAAGAATCTTAAGCGGTTGAAACACTGACTGCTATCGTCGCCACAGGGAGTTGACAAAGAGTCTTAGGCGGATGAAACATTGACTGTTTTAGTCTCGTGAAACATCACAAGGGTCACGGTGCACTGTAATAAGTGTCAGAAAATCTGTTTGAAGGACCCGTGTTCTAGGCTACTAGAACTGACCGTGGAAAACAGTCAGGGCGTAGGGACCAAAGTAAAAGACTTCTTGTGCCCCTTCAGACTCGAGACGGTCAAACCCGAAACGAGTCCACAACGACTCTCTTTTAACAAATCATAAATGCCAAAGTAAACTGGTTCAATTTAATGAATAGGGCTAAAGAAATTTTTTTGTGTAATGCAACCAATCAGTTTTCGTCGAAGACATTTGGTAACCACAGAATTTGAGGACAACAGAAGCTTGAAATGACACGCTATTGTGAATGCTACGACCAAAAAGATGCAACTAACATTGCTCATCAGTCGCTATGAAAGCCATCATGGGTTGAAAAAAATCAGATCCACTTTCTCTGAAAACAAAAACGGGAAATTTATTTGCGATATCGAAATTAGGATGCCTGCAACAAAAACCGACGATAAACGTATTCAGATTTTTATTGTACGAAAGGTAGAGAGCAAACTTGACATTTTGTTGTTTGCCGTTCGCTTATCGACATGGTCCTAAAGAATTCTTCTAATATGCCAATCTTAGCATTTAAATATTTCTCAGTTGCTTCGCATTAAGTGGAAGAGTTAATTAGTCCAAGGGAAACAATTTTCTTTCACATGGCGTAGACGTCATGATTCATCATTTTTGTAAGTCCACGACGAGTGTCACAAATGTAACTTTCAACCTCGAGCGTTATTTCAACATCCCCTCTTTCACCCACATCTGGTGAGGAGAAACGTGTTAGATTTTACATACCTTGTGCGAAGGATAAACCCACAAATATGAACACAAATATGCGTTCAGGAAACATACTTCCAGCGACTGATTAATTCGAAACGAAGCAAAGCAAGTGGTCAACACAGATTTTAACGGCCTCCTCCAAGGAACGTCACACCCAAGTATCTTGAACACTGTTAAGTTCCGCTTTGTTTTGACTTAACCATGGTAACACATTGAAGAGGGTTAAGAAGCGTGTAGTCATCAGTTGGGAGTACGGAGAATCCATTTCATGCTCGAGTTGTCTTAGAGAGTTCGTTTGAGGTTTCTCTATTCCCATTTCGTTGAAAAAGAGGCTTTAATTACATCACGTAAGTGATCATTGCTTAAATATTAGTATTCAACCGAACCGCGAACCAAATGTAAGCAGAATATTGCTAGTTCAGAAACATGTTTCTCGTGTACATGCGGAATAATGCCAATTAATTCAAAATGAGGTCTGGACTGTGAAACACGTGGCTTCAGTCTCCTTTTCAACGAAATGGGAATAGAGAAGCCTCAAATCAAAACCCCGAAATACGCTTTGTACGAGCATGATCAAGGAGTCGATGACTATCCTTCCAAGTTATTTTGTTTTTATGTGAACGATACAACAATTTTAGGACTGTAGCCCTCTCCTTCACAACAGCAACGTGAAAGGTAGGCGGATGTTATGTTAACTAAGCCGTAGATTGGATCGGACGTAAAATGCGCAAAAATTGAGTTTGCTTGTGTGTGTACATTTTCGGTGTGTGAAAGTGAAATAACGGGTTACTTTTGACCTATTTTTAAACAGAAGTTGGCCGGTCGGAGAAATTCTTTTAGATTGTGTAAATAAATGGTAAATAATTGCTTAAATTGTTGTCAACACGTGTTTTGAGGATGTTTTTCAAGATTTGGTACTTTTCATCGGTTCAAATTTTTTACTTATTTTGAGACGCGACGTCCTGAGATTCGCCTGAAATTTTGAGCTTCAACAGCGGCATTTCGGCGGAATTCAGTGATTATCGAAAATAAATAGATATTCAGCCAAACGGAGTATCCAGTGGGTTGCTTCTCTCTCATATTTTGAAAACGTTCGATTTTTGGTCACATTTGCTCTTAAGAGCTGGGTTGGAGCTCCAAATTCACTCGTAGGAATAGTCTCATCAGAAAATCGTAAGAAAAGCAGTTAAAGCCAACGCAAACGTCAAGTAAATATATATATATATATTTTTTTTTTTTTTCATTAACTCTATCATAAACATTCATTTTTTTTTCATTACATAGCAACTCTGTAACTCTTAGGTCATAACGTGAGTGACATGTTGCCAAATAAATACATGTGGCGTGAATCTAAAGCAGGAAACGGGGAAGACTCCGTCCTTAACCGAAAAACTTTGGGAAACGTTTAAAGGCCCTTTCACCTAGAATAAGGTTTGTAGCGTGTCGGTGCTGATTGAAATCTGGCATGTTTTCTACCATCCTCGTGGAAAAGGGGCCTGCAATTGTTTCCCTGAAATTGAATTATTCGCTCCTCCCCCTACCCGTGAATATTGACCGAGATAAAAAGTCAGGGCCAAGGGATTGAAGTAAAAGACTCCTTGTGCCCCTTCAGACTAGCGACGGTTAAACGGAACTAAGAACTGCATAAGGAATCTTTTCCATCTGTAGACCAGAGGGGGTTAAAGGCTTCAAGCACCTCCTTCGCGCGGGAAACACTTTGCGCTTGATGAATGGGCTGTGAGAAGGGCCCAAACATATTTATGCCCAATAAAATAAACTGTATTGTTATTATCATTATCACTTTGAAAGCCAAAAATGAAAAATGACGACAACTTTGGACAAATAAAGCGAGCGCACGAGCTAAAATATCCTTTAGCCTGTCAAAAGCTCAACTTTAGCCTATAAAACACAATGCACCACAATGCTCAACGAAGTGTTAACGATGATAATTTCCTTGCCCGCTTGTCGCAGAGATATCTTTATCGGATCTTATATTGGATAAAAAACATTCGAATGGAAACAAAATAAAGTAGAATTTCTCGAAGGTCTACCTTCTTTAGGTAGAAACTGTGAGAACTTGACACTGAATTTGTCTTAAAAGACTTTTAATGACAAAATGACAAACCATTGCTAACCTACAATTATCTTTTCAAGGTTTAAAATAATTCTCCCAAAAAAGGAAAAGAATAGCTCAAGGAAAGAATATCTTATACATTCCACGGGCTATAATCTAACGAGTAGTTAAAAAAGCAATGAATTGAAAGACAGGAGTGCAGTATTACCTAAAACACCCGAGAATAGCTATCTTTTTCTATAGCAGTAAAAGTGCACACTTTGCTAAGTATTATATTTTCGATATATACTCGAACAGTCTAGACAAAAGTATTCCACGCATAAAAACAAAGAAAAATACTACTGGACTTTAAACTTCGAGTTTTTTTTTTATTGGATCCATACTTCAAGACCTCTCAGCACGTGCTAAAAGCTGTAAAAACAAACAGAAAATTAAAATTAGTTTAGGCGAAATACAATACGTCTCATACGATTCCCCCTAGATGTCTATGGGCATGAATTTAATTATGAAAAACTTATCATTACTTGTAAGAAATAGAGATCCACATGGCCAGAATAAGGTTGGAAACCGCAGCGACCACTGAAAATGAATGAATAAAGAAATAAATTAGTAAATATATAAACAAATGAATGATAGCAATGACGATACCTCTTTTATTACAATATATATTTGCTGCACTATTACATAGTTTTGCTATGGGCAGGAATGAAAACAAAAGATTTAGTTATTTTTTTCTAAGTTTTGTTGCCTACTTTAGTTAATAAAGTGTAATAAAAAAGAAATAAAAAAGTTGCTGATGCAACTAACGTAACATTCAATAAATAATGGTAATAGGACCAAGTGTAGTCCAGTTCTCTCTGTAATCATGCGAGTGATTAACAAAATCGGGCGACCGCCAAGCGGGAGTCCAATTTGTCAGTCACTAGCACGATTACTGACAGAATTGGACTACAAGAATTCCTGTTACCAATTAATCATAATTGGTACAATTTCCCAAAGAAAAAACATGCATTTTGGACAAACAACTCCGGTATAGAGAGTGTCTAAAGTAAAAAATTCCTCCATTTTTGAAATTCCCCAGTTTTTTTCAGGATGAATGGTTGTTGCTATGGTTATTGTGATCAATTCTGTTATTGGTGGATTTTGTTCGGTGGACTGAGTATGATTGGCTACTGATCACAGGTGTCCGATTACAGCCAACTGTCCGATTACAGCTGAACAGAATGATTAGTGAAGAATAAAGCAGCTAATGCACTAATCACATTTGAGGAAAACGTAATGGTTACGATTAGTATTGTAAGTAGTATCTTATTATGCGTAGTTATTTGGTTCTGTACGATGGGCTGATCAAACATAAAAAAGAACTATATTTCCAGTGTCAGTCAGTTCCTTAGGAATCATACTACAGAAATCGAATTGCACTGAGGGAGCCACGCCATTCAATTTACAAAGATGTAATCGAAGTAATGGTGGTTAATGCAGAACATTAAGAGTTTTTAAGTGATGCTTTTCTTGATGCAGTTAGAGATCCGATGAATTTTTATAGAGAATTATCCTTTCCTACCCAGACTTGAGGCTGAGGGGCAATACGTCACACAATCCTTTGAGTCTTTAGACTTGTACTTATGTCCCCGACAGCTGTGTTCTTTCTTCTTACATACACCTTCAACCACAAATGGTCCACCTCCTCCGTCACACTTTTTGCACTCGCCATCCTTAGGTTTCCATTCTGAGAAAGTAACTCCTAAAAAAATATTTAACATAAATCTAACTATTACTGAAAGCTACAAAACAGGGGTTTTACTGCATCATGGACAAACTTCCCGTGGACAAAGTAATGATATAAATGTGAAAATATAAAATAAATTTTTTTTTAGTATACTTGCTCAAATGATTATAGAGATGAACGCACTCTGATTGGTCGAGAATTGCCATCTTTCTCGCTATTTAAGAATTTTTTCATGCTTAGCGTGCGTGTATCGAATTATGGATGCACGCGGGAAGTTTGGAGAGCACGAAAAAATGCAACTCTGACGAGTACAAAAGATGATAATGAGTTTAGGTTAACACTTTTCAAAAGAAAGCGTTCTTGCCATGAAGTATTTGCTGATTGGATTGAATGAACTTGTTAAATTCTGGTGGAAATTGGATGCTGATCTCGATACAAGAGTTAAGTTTTTAAAAGAATGGTTTCAAAAACAAAACGAATTTACAACAGAATTCGAAAGCACCCGAGCAATTATACCAAAACAGTTATTCGCATTTATACTAAAACAATTATTCGCCTCAGACTCGACTTCGTCTCTGGGGTTATTTAACAATATTCACTGAGCCTGAGGCCAATAACTATCAAATATAGATAAAATAAGTAAAGTAAATAGGGATATGTTGACATTATCCACAGAGCTTGAAGATAACATCATTTTGGTATACCTGTACGGTAATAATCAGAGATACCTCGTTCCTCATTAATCATCACAAAATCGCGAAGTGCACGACGAGTTTTACAATTTGTACTTTTAAGAATAATTTCATTCCTTGTGAGGTATTATTCAACCAATAATCAATCAGAGTGCGACTCTTAATAAATTAATGATACTAACCGACTGCTTCATAGGTGTATTTTTTTGTGTAACTGTGTAGTAATGCTTCCATATCAATTAAAACCAGGCATACTTTGACTTTTGCAATCGGCCAATCTCCAGCCGCCTTTTTGAAAGTCACTTCTGAAAACATCACCATAGGGCTGTAAATCTTCAATTTATCACATAACTGTAGCGAGAAAATAAAGTAAATGCTAATCACTATCAACGTTTGCTTTTCACTAGAAAATATTTTTAACAAAGACCGAACATTTAAATCGGGATGTTTGACCGTATCGACTAGACTCTTGCGCTTTCTACAAGTTTCGCTTCCGTTTTCCGAGCAGGAAAAAAGCTCGTTCAGTCGTGACTCAAGGTACAAACCTCGATCTCGGTTAGTAAGAGGTATTTATTGTCTTTTTCCCATCATTGTTCTAAGCCTGAGGTTATACACCAACTATTCAACAAAACGGTAAACACTTACGATATCTGTGAGATTTTTTCTCAAGTCCTGATAAATTGTTGAGGAGCTATCATTCAAGCTAGCGTTCCAACGATCTTCTTGTAGCTGAATAGTATACCTGCCGCATGCTGAAATAAAACAAAAAGCATTATCAAGTCACAAACAAGAAATGTACGCCATGTTATATGTTCTTAAACCCAGAGGCTACTAAGTGCAGGCAAGGTGAACAAAACGAAATGCGGGTGGACAGCGAAACCCGACGACTCTTTCATTTGAAAAAATCAAGAAAGACTGATTAGGTCCACAAGGACCTCCAAACTTGACTGGCGTTTTCAGTCCTACAGTCACCTACCGATCGATAGTGAAGATTGTCGCGACAAAAACCACTTGTGGATCGCGTATGTAGAAAGTTCGTAGTGCGGATAGCAAATCAAAACGTTTCAGTGAAATAAAGCAAATGCATACATCAAAATCCATAAAAAGACAATTTCGCACGCCGAAACAGCTATTAGTGGATATTTAGCCTGCAAAATGCGCCACAATGCCCGACAAAGTGAGAATAGTAATGAGATGGTCATCCTCTTTAATTTCTGTTTTCGTTTTCTTTTTTGTTTGTCCCTCTTCTGTTCCTCTTCTGAGAATTTAGTCGTAATTGTGCTAAAAAAGAAATAATTTTTCAACTAACGCCGGCACCCACTGAAGGATATTATTCATTTTCTTTAACTTGCGTCAACGCTCAAAGATTTTTGGTTTTGTCAATGGTTATTTGATAGGACAACTAAAATAGTGAGGAAGTATCTTTGAAGGATAAAGAAAAGGTATCCAAAAACTCCTGTAACAATTAGATTGAAGTAATATAAGTAAACCTTGGAAAGCGTGAAGGAAAAATGCGTTTATAGAGCTAAGTTCACTTACATGAGTCTGCAGTTGGCTCTTCGTCTACACGACAATCTCTTTGTGGAGTTGCTGAGGTGGGCTTGAACTGCGCTGGGGTTGACATATTTAACGCTGTGGTCTGCGACACTAGCGAATTGAGTTAACGCCTCAGTATCTAACAGATATTTAACAACTATTCACCGAAGTTGAGGTGGCTATTAGTGGATATTTACCTTGCCACTTCGCATCTCGGTAAATATCCACTGCTGGTTACCAACACTGTTTCAGTATATATGAGAACAGTGAGATAACAGTGAGCACAAAAATAAGACTTAAACTAATTTAATTCTGCAACGTATTCTTGATAAGACTAATTAACTTAAGAAAACAAATTGTGCATTTTTGTCTTTTCATTTTGGAGAGGATATTCTATATTAAAAGAATACAAGCAGTTTATACATATTTACATTCTTATGTCGAAAGACACGCAGGTTGCGCTACGAGTAAAAAGTGTTTTCAGAAACTGTTAGATATGAAGAACATGCCATAGTGACTGATTTTAAACGCAGGACCTTCTTTTGGGTAACGTGACAAAACAGTGTTGCTTTGGCAGGTCGTTTTTCTCATTCCACAATCATGTATCACAACTTTTCTCAAGCGTGTCCCATTCCTCTTTGGATCATTTCACGTTAAACATACTGCGAATTTTCTTAGCTCTGCTACCATCTCTCCTTTTTACTATTTTTTCAATTTTTCCTGAAAAAGGGTACAGGAATGTTTTAAGGTGTCACGCCAGTCGCTACACACGCGCCTGCCTCATGACAATACGTTTAATACCGTGTGATATATTGCCAACCGTTCAATCAAAACCAAACGCATATGTCA